>NC_084464.1:142732094-143032094 GCF_027409185.1 Cynocephalus volans
ACCACAGATTTGTTGTGTCCCTAAATTTTTGCCTTTTCTAGAAAATATATAAGGAATACTGTATGTCTTTGAATCTGGCTTTTTTTCATTTAGCATAATGCATTTCAGATTCATCAGGTTGTTTTGTGTATCAATAATTCGTTCCATTTTATTGCTGAGTAGTATTCCATGGTATTAATGTACCACAGCTTGTTTATGCATTCCTAAGTTGAAGCACATTTGAGTTTTTCCAGTTTGGAGAGATTATAAAAAAAGTTGCTATAAGCATTTGTGTACTAGATTTGTATGAACATGAGTTTTTGTTTTTGCTAGGTTTGATTGGTCATATGGTAAGGCATACATTTAACTGTGTAAGAGACAACCAAACTGTTTTCCACGGTGGATGTGCCATGCTGCACGTGTATCCTCTTTATATCCTCTTAGTGTGTGGTGGTGTCAATTTTTCTTCTATTTCAAATATTCTAGTAAGTGTGTAGTGATATTTCATTGTTGTTTAATTTGCATTTCAGTGACCAATGATGTTAAATATCTCTGCATTTTTATAATATTTATATATCTTCTTGGAAAAATGTTTGTGCAAATCTTTGCCCATTTAAAAAAAATGGACTGTTTTCTTTCTCCCTTTATGGCTTGTCTTTTAATTTTATTAATTACAAGAGCCAAAGGTTTTCATTTTGATGACATCCAGTTTATAAATTTTTTCCTTTATAGAACATGCTTTTGTTGTTTTGTCTAAGAACTCGCCTAACACGAGGTCACAAAGATTTTTTTCCTGTGTTTTCTTCCAGAAGTTTTATAGTTTTATCTTTTACATTTTTTTTTTTTTTGTATATGATAGGCAATTTTTCAGCACCCACTTTTTGAAAAGATTATCATTTCACTATTGAATTGTTTTCGCACCTTTGTCACAAATCAATTGACTGCATTTGTGAGTCTACTTCTGGACTCTTCTGTTTCACTGATCTGTCTGGTCACAAGATACAGTGCAATACATGCAATTGATTATTGCAGCTTTATAGTAAGTCTTGAAAGCAGGTAGTGTGAAACCTCCAATTTTGTTCTTTTTCAGTATTTGCTTAGGCTATTCTAATTACTTTGCCTTTCTGTTTAAATTTTAGAGTACTCTTGTCAATATCTACAAATAATCCTACTGGGATTTTTGAGTGGGATCTCATTGAATCTATAAGTCAACCTGGGGAACACTGACATATTAACAATGTTTACTCTTCTAATCCATGAATGTGATATACACCTTCATTTAGTTTTTTTTTTATTTCTTTCATCATTGTTTTATAGCTTTCAGCATATAGCTCATTGTTATTTCAAGAATATCATACAAATGGAATCATACATATATGACATTTTGGGATTGCCTTTTTCCACCTAGAATAATTCCCCGGAGAGTCATCCAAGTTGTCACATGTATCAGTAGTTTGGTCCTTTTTATTGCTGAGTAGTATACCATGGTATGGATGCACTGCAGTTTAACCATTCACCCATTAAAGGATATCTGGATTATTTCTAGTTTGGGGCTGTTATAAGTAAAGCTGCTATGAGCATTCATGTGCAGGTTTTTGTACGATCATCAGTGTTTATTTCTCCGGCACAAATATCCAAGAGGACAATTGCAGGGGTGTATGATAGTTGTAAGTTTAGTTTTAAAAGAAGCTACCAACCTGTTGTTCAGAAAGTCATCTGACCACTGGTTGAGGTCACTTCTTTTCCCATCCCAGCCATTCCCCCATGTCTGGTATAACATTTAGCAAAATTGGTTTTACATTTTACATGTCCACCAGAAATATGTGAGTGAAAATTCTTTTTCCATTCTTGCCAGTTATTTGATGTTGTCAATGTTTTGATTTTAGCCATTTTGATTGGTGTGTAGTGATATTTCATTGTGGTTTTAAGTTGCATTTATCTAATGGCTAATGATTTTGAACACAGTTTTATGTGCTTACCATCTACATATCCTCTTTAGTGAAAAACTATTAAATTTTACTTTCTGGTTGTTTATTGTTAGCATGTAGAGATACATTCCATGTTTGCATATTGACCTCATATCCTGTGATTTTTGCTAAACTCATTTATTAGTTCTAGGAGCTTTGTTGGAGATTCCATGGGATTTTCTTTTTTTAAGTAGACAATCAGGTCATTCGTTAATAGACACATTTTATTTCTTCCTTTGCAATTTGCATAGCTTTTATTTGTTCTTCATGGTTTACTACGCAAATTAAGATTTCAAGCACGATATTGAATAGAAGTAGTGAGAGCAGATATCCTGACCTTGTTCCTCCCTTAGGAGGAAAACATTCAGTCTTTTGCAGTTAAGTATGGTGCTAGCTATAGATTTTTTTGTGTGCCTGCCTTTTTTCGGTTTGAGTAAGTTTCCTTCTTTTCCTTCTATTCCTAGTATGCTGAGAGTTTTTTTAAATAAAATATCATAAATAGATGTTGAATTTTGTCATACATTTTAACTGCACCTGTTGGTATGTTCATATGGCTTTTATTATTACTTTGCATTAATATGGTGAGTTACATACCTTATTTTTGACAACTGAGCTAATCTTGCATTCCTGGGGTGAACGCCACTTGATTATGATGTATTGTTCTTTTTATATATTGCTAGATTTGACTTGCTAACATTTTGATCAGATTTTTTTCCTCTCTGTTTATATGGAATATTTGTCAGTAGTTTTTTGTTCTTTGTCTGGCTTTGATATTAGGATATGCTGGCCTCATTTCTCTTCAGAGTTCTGGAAGAGATTAAATAGAATTGATATTACTTCTTCCTGAAATGTTTGGTAGAATTTACCAGTGAAAACCACTAGGCTTGGAGTTTTCTTTGTTTGAAAGTTTCAGCTGCAAATCTGATTTGATTGATTTCATGATATAGAGCTATTAAGGTTATTGATTGCTTTTTATTGAGATTGGGTAGTTTGTGTCTTTCAAGGAATTGGTCCATTTTATTGTTCAGTGTCCCTTTTTATCTTTATTGTCTGGAGGGTCTGTAGTGATAACCACATTTTATTCCTGACATTTTAACTTGTGTCATATCTTTTTTCTTCATCAGACTGGCTTGGAGTTTCTCAATTTTTATTGATTTTTTTTTCAAAGTTCAGCTTTTTTCCTTCTGTTGTTATTCTGTCTTCAATTTCATTGATTTCTGTTTTCAACCTTTATTATTTTCTTCCTTCTGTTTGTTTCGGGTTTAATTTGTTCTTCTTTTACTAGTTTCTTAATGTGGAAACTTAGATGATTAATTTGTTAATTTCTGTCCTTTCTTCCTTCCTATGTAAACACTTAGTTATAAATTTCCCTCTAAGCACTGCTTTAGCTGCATCTCACAAATTTTGATACATTTTATTTTCATTTTTATTTAATTCAAAGTATTTTTTAAAAGTTTTCTTTGAGTCCTTTAAATTTTATAATGTTTTATTTAGATATGTGTTGTTTAATTTACACATTTCTTGACATATCCCAGATAGCTTTCTGTTATTTATTTCTAGCTTAATAGCACTATGATCAGAGATCATTCTTTGCATGATTTCAATTCTTTTAAATTTGTTATCTTGGTTTTTTGACTCAGAATATGGGATATCATGTTAAATATTGCATGTGCACTTGAAATACAAGTCTGTATTCTACTGCTGTTGGGGTGAAGTGTTCTTTAAATGTCAATTATAGAAAGTTTTTGACAGTGTTGTTCAGGCTTCTATATCCTTGCTGATATTATGTCTACTTGCACTCTCATTAACTGACAAGGGAACATTGAAGTCTCTAATTATAGTTTTGGGATTGTCTATTTCCCGTTTCAGTTTTATCAGTTTTTACATCATGTATTTTGGAGCATACACATTGTTAAGTGCATACACATTTAGGAATGATATGTGTCTTGGTGAATTGATCTTTTTATCATTATAAAATGTTCTTCTTTTTCCTTGGTAATTTTCCTTGTACCAAAGTCTGCTTTGTCTGATATTAATATAGCTTTTTCATCTTTTTTTTGATTAGTGTTTGCATGGTATATATTTTACCATTCTTTTATTTTTAACTTTGTTGTTGGTTTGTTCCCCCTTTTTTTCCCTCTGTTCCTATGTCCTGCCTTGCCTGGATTATTTTAATATTTTTTAGTATTTTATTTTAATTTACCTATTGCTTGTTTGTATATATCTCTTTGTATTATTATTTTAGGTATTGCTCTAGGGATTACCACGTACATACCTAGCTTTACACAATCTACTTGAAGTGAATAGTTTAGCACTTCAAGTAAAACATACAAGCCTTGTCACTTTACCTTCCTCGCTTTATGGGATAGCCATCATATTAATTATGTCTACATAACTTGAAAACCCCATAAACAATGTAGTAATTTTTCCTATTAACAGTAAAATAGTTTAAGGAAATTTGTAGCATAAAATATTCTATTATATTTACTCAGATATTTACCATTTGTGTTGCTCTTTCTTCAGTTTTTATGTTCATTTTTATGATACCTCTGGTATATTTTTATGGTATCATTTTTATGATACCTCTGGTATCATTTTTTTTTTTTTCAGCCTCATGACTTATTTGAGCATTTCATTAAGAAGAGGTCTGCTGGCAACAAATTGTCTTAGTTTTCCTATATCTGAAAGTGTCTTTGTTTTGCTTTCATTTCTGAAGGATATTCTTGCTGGATATAAAATTCTAGCTAACAGTTCTTTTCTTTCACCTATTGAAAGATGTTGTGTCACTATCATCTGGCCTCTAAGATTAATCATGAGAAATCTGCAATCATTCAAACTATTTGATATGTGTTGTTTTGCCTTTAGGATTTTTTCTTTACTTTTGGTTTTCGGCAGTCTATTGATGATGTGTCTGGGCATAGTTTTATGAGTTTATCTTGATAGGGCTTTGCTGAGCTTTCTGAATCTGCAGTTCTTTCTTTTTTACCCAGTTGAGAAGTTTTTAGCCATTATTTTCTTGGAATATTTTTTCTGTACCTCTTTCTTTCTTTCATCTCTTTTTCTGGGACTCTATTGATAGGAATATCAAGCCATTTAATTATTGTCCCACAGGATGCTGAGGACATGTTTAATTTTTTTCTGTCTTTTTTCTGTAATCTTTAGGTTGTTTAATTTTATTGATCTGTCTTCAAATACACTGGTTCTTGCCTCCATTATCTACATTTTGCTATTGATCCCATCCAGTGAGTTTTTAAATTTCAGATATTGGTTCTAAAATGTCCACTTGGTTCCTTTTTATAGTTTCTATTTCTTGGCAAAGGATTTCTATCTTTCATTCATTTCAGCAGCATTCACCTTTCCCTTATGGAAGATTGTTGAAGAGCTGTCCTAAAGTCCTTATCTGATAATTTGAACATCTGGGCCATCTTGGGGTTAGCATCTGTTGATTGTCTTTTTCTTTTTAATATTGTCTCAATTTTCCTGGCCCTTTGTATGTCAAGATATTTTGGATTTTACCCTGAACATTGCAAATATTATATTGTGAGAGGTCCTGTTAAAGTCCTATGGATAATGTTGATTCTTTGTTTGTCTATTTTAGCAGGCAATCAACCTGGTTAGGTTTAGACCTCATGTTCTGTCTTTCTGGTGTAAGTAACATTTTAAAATATTTTGCAGTGCTTTCTGGATCTGTATATTTTGCTATGCTTTCTGGATCTGATTGGAGCTTGGTCCATTGGGGATTAGTCTGGGACTTGGATATTGGATTATGTGGTAGTTCAGTTCTTGATGCCTCTGCTATGCTTCTTTAGGTTTGTTCTGTGTGTGCCCGGGACTTATGTTGGCTCATACACAGAATTACAGGTTTTTCAGCTCTGTTCTCTGTATGATTTCTCTCATACTCTCCAGCACTCAAATGTTCCTTTTCTTGTTTTTTCTGGGCAGAAAGATGAATTCCTCTCAGAATTTTAGCCTCCCATGCTGTCATGAAGTCCACACAATTGGGGATGCCTTCGCAGTGAGGAAGCAAGAAAAGGAGAGATAAAGAGTGAGGAAAAAAACATACATATTTCCTCCTACTCTTCATACAGCAGGGCCTCCTTTTTTCCACTTCCTCTGGCCAGAGAGATGAGGTTTTTTCCTTAGGGTTTTAGATACCCATATGATGGGGGAAAAAGAGAGCAGAGGGGAATCACAATTTCTAGCACACAGAGGTCTTTTTCCCAGTCCTCTGGCTAGAAAGAATGGGTTTCTCCTGGAGTTTTTGCTGTCGGTGCTTACTGCTCAGTTCCAGGATTTGACCCCTCTGCTCAGGTCAAATCTGGAAAAGAGGAAGAATAAAAATCCATGATTCACACTTATGGGTCCTTATTTATTTTCACTTTAGTTCCCAATCCAACAGCCATCGTGTCCTTTTCAAAGTCCTCAGGTTTCTTTTTGTGCTCGGTTCAGAGTTTTTAGTTGTAGTCAGCGGGAATGATAGGCTGTAGTCAGTTTACTTCATTTGGGCTGAACCAGAAGTAGCCTATGTGTGGTTTTAACACCTGTTTTTTTTTCCACTTAAAATATTTTGTAAACATTTTTTTCCATAGCATAATTTTAATGATTGCATATTCCTTCATATGGGTGTTTATATTGATTGTCGTAGTGACTGTATGAATAGATAAGTCTTTACACATATCTGTGATTACTTTCTTAGAATACGTTCTTAGAGGTAGAATTGCTATACTAAAGTCTTTAAGAAAATATCTTAACTTTAAATCAATTTACACTCCCTCCAATACTTAGAGTACTAATTTCTCTGTACTCCTGCTAACACTGTAAAATAGAATAGACTATATAGAAAAATAATGCCAATGATCAGTCATGGGGTTTAAACCTCACAGTTTCCTGTCCAGTAGATTAACTGCAAATCTTTCACCAAATATCTCATAAATGCAAGTGACTAGCTGTCTTTGGCGCTATGTTTATAAAACTCGGTAGCATTAGGCACATTTGATTTGGGCTCGTAAATACTTGAGCCAAACATAAATTTTCAGGTGCCTAGAACGTCCTAATTAGGATAGAGTTGACATAGTGGAGGAGCGCAAGAATGCCTTTCTATGTGCAGGAATCACAGTTCTGCTTGTGCATTCCATTCATCTTGCATTAAAATTGTACTTTAGCCTGGTCATGAGTGATTTATTAGGTCCAATTTGAAAAGCTGGCTCGTCAACATTGGGAGTCTGAGGAAAGTGTATTTACTATAACATTACACATCCTTTTCTTTGTAATTACACTTACACATCCTTGCATTTTGAAAAATGGACATATGAACATTAAGAATCCATGCAGGATGGGAAAATATCCTTTTCTAAAATATTAAAGCATCGTCTATGGCAGAACAGGTCACTTCAGTATCAGCCCAAGTTCTGTGAGAGAGGAGAGAGGGCTCCCTCAAAGCAGGTGATTTGAATGAGTTGAGTGAAGGCTGTAAACTTGCAGGATTGTAACGGGGGGCAGGTTAACACTCCTAGGCCTGGAGCCATGACCTCCGGTGCTCATCCAGTGCACAGGGTGTCTTCACGGGTGAGTGAACAGAACAAAGACCAAGTTTCCTTTCTGTCCTCTGTCCAGTCTCCTGCCTGGACTCCTCATTGGTTAAGCCCCACCAGAAGTCAGAGGTGGAGGAAGCCGCTTCATGTAGTACACAAAGTCTACCAAAGTGAACACAGGAAAAATTATTAAATTAAAATTGCCTACCATAAAGGAGTTCAGAAGTTTCTGGCTAATTGCAACTAATTGTGCATACTAAAGGAACATGCGTGCTTCACGAGGTATATATTTATAGTTGAATATATAAAATATATGTTATTTTATGTAAAATAAAATGTATCATATGACTTTTTAGCAAAATATATCACCAATGTATTGGAGAATTGTATAAAACACATTATATTTCTATTGTATCCATTATATTATATATTTATGAGGCTTTATAGCATTAGAGGTGAGCACTTGGGCTCAGGAATCAGACTGAGTTTGAATCCCAGCTTTTCCATCTATCAGCTGTCTGACTCTGGCCAAATCTAATACCTTCTCTAAGGCCTAATGCTTCTACTTGTTTGTTTGTTTCATTTGTTACACAGGAATAATAATAGTACCTGTCACGTAGGGTTGTGATAATTAAATGAAATAATGTATGTTAATTGCATAACCAGATGCCTGGCCTAGGTTAAGTATTTAATAAATTATCTATTTTTATTCTAATTGTTACATACATACTTGTGACCAGGGACAAGAACCATGAGTTGAGAGGACTGTGGTCATTTTAGGATGAAACTAATTGCTTATAGTGTTCATAAAAGATAAAGTTCAACGCTTAAGTGCACAGTCTCTGGAGTAAGACCACTTGAGTTTGTAAACTGGTCCTGCCTCTGACTCTTTCTATGGACAAGTATTATCTCTGCTTATCTGCTCTGTGCCTTAGTTTATTATAAATATATATAAATGGCAAGTATAAAAATTCACAATAATGTCAAAAATTTAGAATTTACAGTCAGCCTGTTTCCAGAATCAGGGAGAATAGTCCCATAAAAGCCAGGGCTGGTGAAATTGCTTTTAGATATATAGTTGATTACCCCCCATATCTGCTGGTCTAGAATCTGAGATGATGGCTATAAAGCTTTTTGCTATTTCTGACTCAGAGATAAAGCATCTGGAAAGACTTCTTTTTATTCCAGGGGTTAGATCTGGGAGGCAGCCAAAGAGATGCCTGATGGTTGACTGTAAAACCCAGAAAACAACTTGGTGGAAAAGTTGTAGGAAAAGGACTAATAGAAGTGCATTGCATCCTGGGAGATGTAATATACACAGATACAGTGTTGTAGGTTGCTGCTAATGAAAAGAGTTAGCAGCAGTGTGCTCTGAGATTTGTAGGGCTTTGTTTTTGTTTTTGTTTTTATGTACTCCATTGCTTCAGAGAGACAGAACCAGCCCATGTATAGTAGGGAAAAATGTCTTCTCAATGGAGCAGAGGCTCATTACATGGAAGCCTACAAAATACTACTAAATCGAACTGGAAATGGACATATAAACATTTTCAGCCATAGATCTGGGACAAGAATAGCACTCAAGTAAACAAGTGACTCTCAGATCAGTCTATTAGACAAATATTTTCTTATTTAGGTTGAGTAAATAGAAATAAAAACAATAACAATTATATGCAACCCTTGAAAAGTATTACTGAATAATGGAAATGGATATCATCCTAAAAACTCACAAGAAGAGGACACCAATGAGAATTATTTACAATAGGAAACAAAAAAATTTTAGAGAAGTATTCAGAATCTTCAGTATGGTGAAAGAGGACCTGACCTCTATAAACAGAGCACAGTATCATAAGTTGAGAATAGAGAAATGAAAAGGCAACAGGCTGAAATGAAAAGGAAGGTGGGTGAAATCAGGTTAATAGCAAGACTGTAAAAATGCAATAGCAAAATTAAAATGCACAGTGGAGGCAGTAAAAAATAAGATTGATACTGTGGAAAATCAGATTAGTATGCTAGGGAATAAGTTAAAGAAGTTCTACCAGAATTCAGAAGAAAAGAAAAAAAAAAATGAAAATAATGAAAGAAAAACTGAATGGAGATTTAGTAACAATTATTGACTACTCCTGAAAAATAAACTACAGCAATTAGAACAGAAATAATAATCAAGACAAAACTGAAGAAAATTCCCAGTGGTGCAGATTTTAAAAAAGGACCAGGATCTACAGATTGAAAAGGTTGTTGTCTCTCTGGCAAAAGAAATAAGAAATGACACACACACACACACACACACGCACGCACGCACGCACGCACGCACGCACGCACGCACCTGGACTCATTCTGGTAAAGTTTATGCTTTAAAATAATTATTAACTATCATATAAGTATCCATGCATGAAAAACAAACTAAAACATAAACAAAGAGCACTCCAATGAGTTACCTAGTAAGGAGCAAAAATCATAGTGCTCTGAGTCATCTAAATTTAGTATGTGTTATTAAGACTGAATAAAAGAAAGTAACAGAGCAACACCTACAGAATTTTATCTAAAAACTGTATACCCAACTAAGTTATCTTTCTGCGTTAAGATAGTTGAAAAATATTATCAGTTATATAAGGCTGTAGAAAATACCACCCATGTACCTCTTATTTATAATTGCCTTTTTATTGAACAAGCCAAGAGAGGAATTAAAATGTAAAATTCAAGAATGAAATAGAAATAGTATAAAACTTGTGTTACCCATGAACCTGATTGATTATAGAGTTAAGTCTAAAGAATGTGTTAGGTTTTTTCAGGTTACAAGGAATAGTGGTGCAATTCAAAACTAAAATATCACTAATGCAGACTGTCGGTCAAAAATCTAGCTGAGTTAGTGTGGTTTTGATTATAGATATTTTTAATGTTTTTCTGATTAAAGTTGCAGAGAACTAATCTGGTAAAATATTTCCTAGCAGAGATACTACTTTAATGAGTGCTTAAAAATTATTTGTTAATTAGCACCTGAAAGTATTAATCTGACTATGGGCTTTTGCTGCTTCCATTGCAATTTACACGAATGAGTATAAATTTATATGCCTAAACTGGCTAAATTATCTCTTCCAAACTTTAGATACTTTTATCATTGATCAGTTTCAAAGGTAAATTTCCATCTCATTGAGGCCTGTCTAGCGTGAGAATGACTAAATTAATCTCATGAGACAGCTCCCCTCTTTGTTCTTAAGTTGCAATTTTAAATGACATGGAATTGAAAGGAGAAGAATCTTTTATTATTGTCACTGTAAATAAGACTTAGCCTTGATATCCTACAATGAGAATTCCTCTAAGATTTCATTTATGTGTATATGTATAGTACCAGAGTGCCATGCTTTGGGGTCAATAGATACTGTGTGATAATAATTGATAAGCAGTTTCTTAATGGCTTCTCTGTCTTTGAATAAGTAATTTCAAAAAAGAAAAAAATAAAAGAATATCTTTTTTCCAGACACTCTTTCAAATATAAGTTAGAAGTTAATAGGAGTGTATCATAGATACTGTAATAGAGTTGCAATTGCGTTATTCCTACTTTATGTTTTTACTGAAGGGCAACCTAGCATTATAATTTAAAATGATTTTTTTCTTCTAATACATTTAATTTTTCCATATATGAGCACAAATTAAACTCATAGCTTTAGTGTCATAAACATACCCAAACCAATTTCTGTTTGTACAGAAAGCCATTATGATGTGACCTAGTTTGATATTTTAAAAATTGCCATTAGTGACCTTAGGCACAAATAGGAAAAGATCAGCACTGTCCCAGAAGATTTAAATTGCAAAGGAAAAGTAAGATTTTTTTTCCAGGAGAATTCCAGTCCTTGCTTTTTGCTGAAGTGGGGCTTGTTCTCTTATTTTGTAGTGGAAGAACTTTTCAGAAATATTCTGCTGTAGTCCTATGCCTTCTCATTTCCTCATTTTTTTTTTTTTTAGTAACAGAATGCATGGTCAAACATTATAAGCATGACCTATCATACTCTCATTGTATTCCTTTTTATCTCCAGTTGTTCACCTGGACAATCTGTAATCCTGATTAAACCCAACTACTTGCTTACTCATACCTACACCCAAGCAGCTAAGCATAAGGAAAATCACAAACGCCTGTACTTTAGTCTTGCTGCGTGTTTATGACCATAAATATCAAGTGGGCCCGCAGTGCTTTTCTAGTCAGTTTCATCTCTTAGTCTCACAGTGCCTCTTTTACATGTTTTCCTCTATCCTCAAATCCTGGGCATCCCTTCCCAGATCCTCTCATTCAGCAATCTCTCTCAAAGAGCAATATTCTTATTAGCTAGTAAGCATGATGATCTTGCTGCTTGTTTTTAAAGCAATCAAAAGAAACTTCTACATTCTCCTGCCATCAGATCTCCCAATCTACCTTCATCTGTACCTGTACTCCACCTTCCCTCCAGTTACAGTGGATGAACTGTCTGCACTTCTAAGGACAACACTTCCACGTGTACACTGGACTCCATAACCTCTTGCCTACTCGAGCATTCTGTTACACGGAGTATCTCCTCTCTCTCCTGTTTTACACAATTTTCCATTTCCACCACTTCATTTCCATCAGTCTACAAACAGACTATGCTATCTCTCATCTTAAAATATAACAGGCCACTTCTGATCAAGATGGTGGAATAGACAGTCCCCAGCATCACTTTTTCCCACAAATCAACCAATTTACAACTATTAAAAAGCAACAGCAGCCAAGCTGGGGCCGCTAGAGCTCAGGGGAAGAGGAGGAGAGACCTATGGAATTCATGAAGGCAGGAGAAGCCATGAAGAGAGAAAGAAAGGATCACTCCCATCATTTTGAGCCCCAGCCACTTCAAGGCTGGAGCTGGTGAGCACACGGAGCAAGAGCTGGCAAAAGCCACAGTTCTGCCCTTTGTATGAAGTTGCTTGGAGGCAGCAGATGAGAAAAGGGTCTTGGTGGCCCTCAAGCCAGCAAGACCACTAACAAGGTTCCTGTGGACTCACATAGGAGTGAGGGGCCACAGTCAACTGAAAAACGGAGCCACTCAGAGGCTGGTGAGTCATCACAAGGGACTGGTGCATGGCCCATCCTGTGAGAAGTGTTTGGAGTGCAGAAGGCGGGAGAGACAGGCCCACTGAGGAACACTGGGGCACAGCATGGACAGCTGATCTGACCCCTGATCAGTACAGGCCCATTCAGTGGAGACTGGTCAGGAGTATAGATCTGCAGGGGGTGCAGTTTGCTGAAAAGACTCAGGCCTAGACCAGAGTTTCCACACAACTGAGGTGTACTGGAACTCACAAGACGTGGACGTGCTTACAAGGTCAATGATTAAAACCTGAGCTGCACAAAAAGCCTTCCCCAGGGAATCAGCAGCAAAACAGCAATTTAGCTCCACTACAGTGCTCCAGTGATAATCCCAATAGGAAGTTCCCCATTTTAGAAGTAAGCAAAGGACAACAAATTAGTTCCAGTGCAGAGTTTAAGTTGTGGGAACAGCAAATAATCCAACACAGAACTGAAAGGAAAAACAAAATACCCACAGATCAGAGACAAAGTTTGATATTAACTAGTAAAGATCTAACACCACCAAAGAAAACCTATAATGTCTGGAAGGACCAGAAGCCCTCCAGGCTCCCAAGCCAGGGAGAGGGGAGGGCCAAGGGCCTCAGCCAAGCCCCCTTGACATCCACAACCAGCTCAGTGATGACCACCAAGCCACTGCAGGAAGTGCCCTAGACTTCCAAGCCAGGGTGCTGGGGGACCAAGGGACTCAGCCATGCCCCCCTGACAACTGCAACCAGTCCAGCAATGACCACAGAGCTGCTGTAGGAACCACCCCAGGCTCCTGAGCTGGGGAGGTGGGGGACCAAGGGCCTCAGCCACATCCCCTTGACATCTGCAACCGGCCCAGCAACAACCACCAAGCTGCCATTGGGAACACCCTGGGCTCTCAAGCCTGGGTGGTAGGGGGCCGAGAGCTTCAGCTACACCCCCCTGACATCTGCATCCAGACCAGCAATGACTGAGCCACCACTGGAAGCCCCCTGATCTCCGCTGCCAGAATGAGGGGGGTGCCACAGGCCTCAACCATGCTCCCCTTCCTTCCTCCTCCTCCCACCCTATTTTCCTCCCCCTTCCCCTGTCCTCCTCCCACTAACTGCTCCTCAACAACATCTTAGAATGTAAAAAAGTACATTAATAAATAAATTTTTAAAAAATTAAATATTTGAACCTCATAAAACTGCAGTCAAATTTTAATATTAAATATTCTATTATTTAATATTTTAAAAAATAAAAAATAAAATTTGTCTTGGTCTTGAATCTCCAAGTGCCACCCTATTTCTCTCATTTTGTTTTCAGTAAAACACCTTGAAAGAAGCCCACAGTTCTGGTTCCCACTTCCTTTTTTCCCATTCTCTCTTAAACATACCCTTCCCCACTAAAGGAACTCTAATCAGTATCATAAGTGACCACCACATCAACAAATACAGTGGCCAGTTCTGAGTCCTCATGTAACCTAAACTCTCAGGAATCTTTGATTTAGTCAGTAACATTCTCTTTCTTGAAATACTTTCTTAAAACTTGGCTTCTGTCGAAATGATGCTCTCCCGGCTTTCTTCTGACTTTTCTGGCTGTTTCCTGTTTCTTCTTAATCTCCCTTGCTGGTTTCTCTTCCTCTTCTTAACCTCTCAATGTTGAATTCCCCAGAAATCAGTCCTAGACCCTCTTCCCCTTATAGTCTATATTTACTCCCTTGGGGAGCTCCCCTAGCATGATGGCTTTAAATATATTCTTTGTGATGATGGTCCCAAATTCATGGCTTAAGCCCTAGTCTCTCCTGAGTTCCAAATTCCTATATCCAACTGCCTGCTTTTCAAACTTATGTTCAAAAACAATTCTTGACTTCACCTCCCAAACATGCTCTGCCCCATTGTTCTTTATCTAAGTAAATAACACCATCATCCAAGACTCCTGCGTTGTGCAACTCCAGGGTGCATTGTTCTTATGGGTTAATTGAATTTTTGCTAGCATCTTCTGTGCATTTTTCCTAATGGGCATCTCTTTCATTTGAATTGTACTAAAAAATGCAAACAATTTGGCAACTGTACCTAGCTCTTCAAAATTTCAATATAGCTGAACAGCCACTATACTAGTTACATGATGAAAGCCTATGTTCCTTTGTTTGAGAAATTGCCAAAAATCAGAGAACAACTTCATATCGGCCAAAGCACATAATTCAAAAAAAAAAAAAGAAGAAGAAGAAGAAGAAAATTAACCAGCTTCAGATCTTGGGGAAATTTCAGTGAAGAGTTTTTGATTAAAAAAAATAATCAAGGCTGGCCAGTTGGCTCAGCAGGTTGGCTCAGTGTGCAGCCTTGTAACACCAAGTTCAAAGGTTCAGATCCACCTACCAGGCAGCACAAAAATAAATAAATAAATAATAGTTTTAAAAAAAAAAATCAGTTTTCACTAAGCATAGGGCAGTAACCACATATTATTTTCTGATTCCACCAAACAAGGCCACATTTGTTTTTGACTAAAAAGTGGTAAATATCATCAGCTCTTTTTATGTACTGCTGCTACTATAGAAAGCTTCATAAACTTTTCAGACAGAAATATTAGATCAAAGAGCTTTCAAAGGAGTTTCTAACTAACTAATATAGGTACTCCCTCTGCATAAACCAAGCTTACTATACTCTATTCCATAGAGTACTCCATATTTTAAGCAAGAGAGGGATCTTTACAAAGTTAATCATGGAGCAAGTGGTAAACATAAAATAGCATGTGTGATATGTGCATAAGTTTTCAAGGATAATTATGAAATTAATTTTATCACTACTGTTGCTTTTCATATCGTGTTCCTTTCCCAGCTCACGTTTTCTGCCTCCTGCTTAGACATAGCTGTCATCCTGGATTTTGTGTTTATCATTCCCCCCTTTTTTAATAGTATGCACTAATAAACAAAATAGTGTGTTGATTAGTTTTGCTTGATTAGGGCCTTCGTAAAAATCGTATCATTATGAAGGCTTCCTTTATCCAAATAAAAATAGCATGTTTAAGTAGGGTAAACTTGACAGTACAATGATCCATTGTGATATTGTTTACATGCTTGTGTCTTTTATTGCCTTCAGTACTATGTAATTTGGTCTTGCAACTGATTAGCCAATTAGGAACTGGAAGGATGATATGTAAATGTTACTGTCTCACTGACAGAATGATTTATTAGAAGTGTGTATTTGTGGAATTTCACCTGCTTTGTTGTTTGGGAAGCCCACTGCCAAACCTAAACATAAGTGTCAATGGCAGACCTGTGGCCAGCTGTTTAAGAAAATCCAGCCACATTTGAATTCCATTCAAATACGATTTTGTTTGCCAGTGGTGCCATGCTGATTTAAAAATATATTTACCTTTTCTTCAGCTTTCATCACACATTGATGTAACCCACGGGCCCTGATGCCACCCACTGACTGCTCTGGCTTTGTTTCTGCCACTGCCTGTGGTAGTGCCTTCTGTTCTTCCAATGTCAATGTTTCTATTCCATTCCTACTGCCAAATGGGTCCTCTGAACCATAAGATTTACGTGGAGACCTTTCCTTTGCTCTTAGGAAGCTATGTAGCTCATTGACCTAGGCTGTTTTCTTTGATTTCAGAGATGGTTGGAACTGGGGTTTTATTTTCATTAAAAGTATTCTTTTGAAATCACTATTTTCTCTTAATGTGATTTGGATAGAGAATGCTACCAATTATTTTTATAAAGAAAGCAGGAAAAAAGAGAAGGAACTGACATTTGGTCATAACTTTAATCTACAAAATAAAAAAGGATTCACTTACATTAGGAAATAATAGGAGTAAATATTGTAAAAATGTGCATCCTAATTTTCAAAGGGTTCCCTTAATGCTCTGATTTGTCTTTATTCCTTTTATTTTGAATGATAAGTGATGTATACATAGCACTCCCCCCATAAAGATTTTATAAGATGCAAATGAAGAAAAGAGAATAATATGGTTATACTTAAAGTTTCTTCCCTTCTATAATTAATTTCAGCTCACTGTTATAAAATTTTCAAGCTTTACTTTGTGTCATCTTTGTAGGCATGTCTGAGAGGTTATTTTTCTTATTGTTCTTTTTACTTATACTGATGTTAAACCGCTTCAAATAACAAGTATAGGTAAGTTTATAAAAAATGAGATATCAGGTTGCTGGCTTTCATTCTTCAAGATTCTGTTTTAGGAAAATAAGGTGAGAAAATGAGATAATGACATGGCTCATATCGTAGCATCTGGGAGACACTAGACCCAGTGCTCAAAAAAACCCTGGAGAGACGAGTCCATCAATTAAGGTACAAGTAGCCTGCAAGGATGGTACACATCAATTATTCCCTTTGTTGTGTACGTTACACTAATTAGGTAATCACATTGCTTTCTTTCTACTATTTCAGTATAACTTCCAAAGAATTATTGGTTGGAGGAAAGGGGCAAGTTGGAAGGAATGGGAAGAGGAAAACAGGCATAAAGGCCTGGATTCCTTCTACGAAGGGCAGCTTGGAGCAGGTGGAGGTCTGCAGAGGGGGGCTGGAGGCTGTTGGAGGTCAGCATGAGAAGCAGAGCCCTGAAAACTGGGGAGTCCAGAATGGCTTGTCAGACACGACACAATAGAAACCACCTTTTGTAACTCCTCAATGTCCAAGAAAACATTTTCAGCCAGAAGGACTTAAAACATCTAGGCGATATTAAATGGATATGCCATTACATCGGAGACTCTTGAGGTGTTTTTAAAAGATTACAGACAGAACACACTTCATGGAAGATTATATTAATTGTTCACTATTGCATTCATTTTTGCATCTTTTTATTGATATATAATAATTGTACATATTTATGGGGTATGTGAGAATTTGATACGTGTATACAATGTGTAATAATCAAATCAGGTTAATTGGGATATCTATTACCTATACATTTATAATTTCTTTCTAGGAACATTTCAAATCTTCTAACTATTTTGAAATACACAATAGATTATTGTTAGCTGTAGTCACCCTACTGTGCTCTCAAACACTGGACCTTATTCCTTCTATTCAGTGGTACTTTTGTATCCATTAACCAAGCATTTCTTTAAACCCCCTCTACCCTTCCCTTCCCAGCCTCTGGTAACCACTACTCTAAAAAAATAAAATATTTTTTATTTTTTTAACTCCCACAAATGAGTGAGAATATGCAGTATTTCTTTCTGTGCCTGGCTTATTTCACTTAACATAATGGCCTCCAGGCTTATCCATGTTGCTACAAATGACTGGATTTCATTCTTTTTTATGTCTGAATAATATTCCATTGTGTGTATATACCATGTTTTCTTTTTTCATTCTTCTTTTCCACTGCATTCATTTTAACATGTAAAGTATTCTAGATAAAATGATAGTGGTTGATAGTCTTTCATTCCTATTACACACCTTTACATTTTGTTATAGTTGACAGATATCTGACTTAATAAAGTACAGAAGTTAGTTATGAGCAGAGACGGACATAGACATGTCAAAACAGTCATGTATTTCTACATCAAAGCCAAAAACAAACTAGAACAAAGAAACAAATGAGACTTCATACACTAGCTTGTCACTTGATTTTACTTTTTATATTATCCCAGAGTCCTAAAGACTTGGGTACACATTAGATACCTAGGTACCTATTTGTCTTAGAAAATGGATATCAGAGTACAGCCAATACTAGAGAATCTGTTCTTTCAGAAAGTGTCACTGAATTAAGCATTTCAACCAGCACGAAGGCAATGAAAAAATAGCCATTTTTACAAGTTGACTTGTTTACTCAATATACACTTTCTGAATACCTACTGTGTTCCACTCTGCTAGTTATGGTAATACAATGACACACAGTCCCTGCCTTCAAAAATATTGTGGTTTAATGGGGCTGTCAGACCCTGATACTTACAAAACAGCAAAGAAAAATAGTGAGAAAGAGATGTACGGGATATTATGATTTATTAAGAACTCTATGCCTAACAGTCATTGCTGGATTGTGAGGTAACAATGAGTAGCTGAATTCCACACTGGGAGTCACACTGCTTTGCGGAATGCATATATCCATTCTGCCTCTACCCTGGTGAAGTAAATGGCTGTATTTAGAAGTGTACCGCTTTAGCTCATTGAAGGCATTGACAGGGTAGATGTGATAAATATAGAAGTTTTCTAAAATGAGCTACCAAACGTTCACCCTGCTTCCTGGTGAATTCTAACCCAAAATTGCTCACTAAAGGAGCCCTGAAAGAGGTTTAGTTACTAGCCAGGATTCTTATTAATGACTGAGTGAAACGTACTTGCCCCATCAAAATAATTTGCCTTCATTTTCTAGCCTACCTGTGAGGGACTGACGTGTTTCTGATTGCTGTTGCTGCTGCTGGGGATGGCAGTGTTGGGGTGATGAAAAGGGATTTCTGTGTTTGTTTCAATCAACCACAGAGGGGTTTCCAGAAGCCGTGTGATAAGCAAATGTGGAGGTGAGGGTGGGACTGTGCTGGTGTCTGAGAATCCCCTTTGTTGCCTTTCTAGTGCCTCCTTAGGACCTTTCTTATTTAAGAATTTTGCAGCTAATCATTCCATGGAAACAAAATGGGATTAAAATTAGAAATAGAAACATTGAAAAGTTGCAGTGCTTACAGCCCTGTTACATAAAGGTCTTTGCCGTATACTCCCCCATCCCTTCACAGGAGTAAGTGAAGAACTCTCTCCTGTCTGTCAATTCCATAGGGAGAGCTTCCCTTTGACCTCGTTTGAGTGGAGGGATTCTTTTCTCCTTGAAGGCCCCTCTTTCCAACCTGCAGGCTCCATCTGTGCAGAAGGGTAGTGGTCGTTTTTCTCACCAGGGCATTTTGTAGTCCTGAAGATCTCTCAGTGTAGGATATTTGGTTCACTCAAGATCCCTTAGCCTTTCCAGGCATGAGCTCTTCTGTTCTTGTTTTTATTTTTGAGGGCTGGATGAGTGAAAACATAAAAACTATACAGTATCCTGAGTGTGTCCAAGAGCTATAGCTAGTAGGCCTGGAATTGAACCCCCAAAGTGGGGTGTGTGTATCTGGAGCAGAAAATGGCATCTTAGCAAATTAGTTCTGCTAGGGATGAATTCTCACCACGCCTCTCAGCGCATTGCTGTATTTCTACATTTTCATAAAATTTTGTGTAAAATAAGGGCAACATGGCACAGACAAAAAGGAGCATAGCAGAATACTTAGGGCATGGCCAGGAAAGGATAATATATGTGGTTAATGGAGCATCCCAGGCCAAGAAGACCAGATAAACTGAAGATCAATAGAGAACATTCTAGACAACACCAAGGGCTGGAAGTACCAAAGCAGCGTGTTTGGAGAAAAGGAAGACCCTGCACAGCACTTAGGAGGGGGTGTGAGTGATCTTTACGATGAGGCTGAGCTAGTAGGGCCTAGACCTTCAGAGAAAAACACATCAGGAGTTCAGAAATCTGTTGTGGATTGTAATTATTACATCATCACATCCTTAGGAGTATGAAATGCTTTCCCCAGGCTGACTATAAACACTGTGGAGTGTAGGTTTTACTGAGAAAAAAGTGTCAAAATGATATCAGTATTTCTCCCACAGCTACAGAAAAAAATGTGTCCACAGAACAGTCCTACCCTTCAATTGGCAATACAAGTGAAATGGATCGTTTTATGTAAGGGAATGTATACTGAGTTCTCGGATTGGATTTTGGGACACTTTGATAGTCTGGGTTCTGATGCGAGGCTTTGCTTTGGAAGTGAAGTACAAGGCAAGGTCCTTTGCACAGCTGATGCACACTCAGTTCTGGTAGCGCACATTCCTTGAGATTTCGCTCTGCAGCGGCCAGCCTCCAAATGGGGTAGGTAGAAGGTATGGGGGACTGCCTTTTGGAAACAGATGGTAGGAATGGAAGCCATTAAGAAAATGGTGGCTTTTCTGCAAGGATACCCAAAGAGTCTAGTGAGTGGCTGCAGTGAGGTTGAGTGCATTTCCTCTCTGCTCCCACTTTCTTTCTGTATTGTTATGTATTGAATTGTGTCCCTCTAAAATTCATATGTTGAAGTCCTAACCCCCAGTACCTGAGATTGTCACCTTATTTGGAAATAATATCATTACAGATGTAATTAGTTAAGATTAGATGAGGTCATACATTAATATGACTGGTGCTCTTATAAAAAGGAGAAATATAGAGACAGAAATGCACACGAGGAGAACACCATGTGCAGATTAAGGCAGGGATTGGAGTGAAGCTTTTACAAGCCAAGAAACACTGGCAAACCAGCAGAGAAAAGGCTACAGGAGAGATATGGGACTCCCTCACATCTCATTCTGCTGTCACTTTGATCTTGGACTTCTAGCCCTGAAAACTGTGAGATGAGAATTTCTATTGTTTAAACCATTCAGTTAGTGGTACGTTGTTACAGCACCTCTAGGAGATGAATACATGGTTATCTATGTTTCTTGTCTGTCTCTTCCAGTTCACTTTGCATTCATTGAGAACAGGGACTATGTACTGGTCATTTCCAAATCCTCATTACATAGAGCAGTCCTAGTACACATAAGGGGCCTCCCCAAAATATTTACTGAATAAAAAAATTAGATATGTTGATTTTTACCAATCAACATTTGGGTATCTTTCAATGAGAAAAGTGTGTATACTATTTTCTCAATTCAACTCTCTGGTTTAGTAACCTTGACCCTGGGTTAGGTTCAGAGTGGCTTCCCTTATGTCTTAGTTCATTGGGGCTGCTATTACAAATGCCATAGGCTGGGTGGCTTAAAACAACAGGGATTTATTTCTCACAGTTCTGGAGGATGGGAAGTCCAAGATCAAGGCACTGGCAGATTTGGTATCAGGTGAGGGCTGATTTCCTGATTCACAGATAACCATCTTTTCGCTGTCTTCAAATGGTGGAAAGAGAGAAGGATCCCTCTGAAGCTTCTTTTGTGAGGCCATTAATACCATTCATGAGAGCTCTACCCTCATGGCTAATCACTTCCCAAAGTTCCACCTCCAAACACCCTCACATTCGGGATTGGGTTGCAACATATGAATTTCAGGGGGACACAAACATTAAGACCACAGCACCTTGATTATTTCTTCTTCTCCCCATATCTTACCAATGCTCCTTATTCAGTTATTTCTGTATTTTAAAAGTTAAACACAACAATTTTCATAGTATCTATAAGTAAGTGAAATTTTTATACCGCTGAGAAAGGCCTTCATTTTAAAAAAAATTATATAGGTAGTATCAAACATTTGGTTTAGATATTCTTGAGGGAGAAAAAGCAACTTTTTATTGGTGAACATATGGAGTTAATCATTAATTTTAATATAAAGATGACTACTCATTGTAGAGATATATCTTGAGAAAACAAAGAATATAAATGGACAACTTATTTGGACAGAGGAAAGTGATAGCTTATGCAGATCATATCACCATGGATGCAGACATCGATCATCTAGATTATGGAAGCCAACTGCATAAAATTATGGTGATAAGTGAGTGAACTGAGATTTTTTTTAGCTATAAGCAAAAATGTAGGTCTTTAAAAGTGAACTGGAAAACTTTTCTACATAAATGCAAGCAACAAAAATATGCCAATGGCTATATCTGGAAATCTCAGCATCTGTTTACTGTGCTAGAGTTTTCACCTTTGTTCTAAGGGGTTGAAAAGCAGAGAGAAAGGAGGCTGACTGGAGACTCAGAAGAGAATCAGAGGGCATCGAAGGACACAGGTAGAAGGGCGAGAATTCTGGGTCAGAGGTAGAAGAGATATATTTTGTAATAGGTTTCTGAACCCTTGAGTTAGAAGTCATTTCTGAAAGCTTGGAGATCAACTAAAATATCCTCATACCCTGATAACTTAGAAACATTTTTAACTTCATATATTTTTGGTGTGTTCTAGTTTCTGTGGTTCCTTGTGTTTATTTGATTGTGTTTCCTTAGGGAAAGAAACAAAGAATAAATGCTTCCATTAAATTTCATACTACCCAAAGTGATCTACAGATTCAATGCAATCCACATCAAAATACCAATGACATTCTTCACAGAAACAGGAAAAGCAATCATAACATTCATGTGGACCAACAAAAGGCCTCGAGTAGCCAAAGCAATCTCAAGCAAAAAAATAAAATAAAATAAAATAAAACCAGAGGCATAACACTACTTGACTTCAAACTATACTACAAAGCTATAGTGACCAAAATAGCATGGTACTGGCAAAACAGACACATGGACCAATGATATAGAATAGAAAACCCAGCAATAAATCCATGTATTCACAGCCAACTGATCTTTGACAAAGGTGCTAAAAATATATATTGGGGAAAGGACAGCCTCTTCAGTAAATGGTGCTTAAAAAACTGGATATCTGTGTGTAGAAGAATGAAACTAGACCCATTATCTCTCACCATATAGAAAAATCAACTCAAAATGGATTGAAGACTTAAATGTAAGACATGAAACTATAGAATTTCTTGAAGAAAACACAGGGAAAATGCTCCAGGATATAGGACTAGGCAGAGATTTTATAAATGAGACCTAAAAAGCATAGGCAACAAAAGCAACAATAAACAAATGAGATTTTATCAAACTACAAAGCTTCTGCACAGCAAAGGAAACAATCAACAGAACAAAGAGACAACCTACAGAATGGGAGAAAATCTTTGCAAACTACACATCCAGAAAGGGATAATATCCCTAACATACAAGGAACTCAAACAAGTCAGTAGTAAAAAAACAAATAACCCAATGAAAAAATGGACAAGGGAGCTGAATAGACATTTCCCAAAAGAAGACGTACAAATGGCCAACAGGTATATGAAAAAATGCTCAACATCACTAATCATCAGGAAAATACAAATCAAAACCACATTGAGATACCATCTCACCCCAATTAGACTAGCTATTATCAAAAAGACAGAAAATAACAAATACCAGCAAGGATGTGGAAAAATGAGAAGCCTTATACATTGTTGGATCGTAAATTAGTACAGCGATTATGAAAAACACTATCTAGTTTTCGCAAACAACTACAGATAGGACTACCATATGATCCAGCAATCCCACTACTGGGTATATACTGAAAGGAATGGAAAACATTGTGTTGAAGGGATACCTGCACTCCTGTGTTCATCACAGTTTATCTGTTCACAGTAGCCAAAATATGGAACCAACTTAAGTGTCTATCAACAGATGATTGGATAAAGAAAATGTGGCACATATACACAATGGAATACTACTCAACCATAAAAAATAAGGAAATTCTGCTGTTTGCAGCAACATGATGAGCTTAGAGAAAATTATGTTAAGTGAAATAAGCCAGGCATAGACAGAAATTAGACAGAGAGAAATACTGCATGTACTCACTCATATGTGGGAGCTAAAAAGGAGAATAAAACAACAAGATTAATAATAAGTTGAACAGTTAAAAGGAGAGAGAAAAACTGTGGTTACTAGAGGTGGTGGGGGGATAGAGAGAGGCTGGTCAATGGACACAAAATTACAGCTAAGTAGGAAAAATAAGTCCTACTGGTGTACAATCAACCAAGGAATCTATAATTAACAAGGATTTACTGCATGTTACCAAATGAGTAGAAGGGAGGAGATCAAATGAGTACATCACAAAGAAATGATTGTTTTGCAGTGATGGATATGCTAATTACTCTAAATAGATCATCACCCATTGTATTCATGTATTGAAATATAACTCTGTACCCCATAAATATGTACAATTAATATGTTTCAGTAAAAAAATTTTTTTAAATTCTTGGTCCACTTAAATATATGATGGACAGCATGGTTTTACATGAAACTTTCTCTGAAAATTAATTTGCCCAAATTACTGTTTTAATTTGAATTATATGTTTTGCTCAAATGTTGAGCCTTGTCTAAATGGCTGCACAAAAGCTTTGATGCTGGAGTGCGTCTCCCCATTGACAGTTAAATATTTTCAGAGTGTAAGGAAGATCATACCCTATGTGGTCAGAGATGACTCTGCAGAGACTTTACTGTGTGTGTTTACTGCATAAGCATACTACCGTAAGCGAGTGTGAATTAGAGGCACTAGACTCAAATCTGCCTAATTGTTAATACAATTGTATTGTATTAGGAATTTTTGTTAAATAAGTAGATTTTAACTGTTATTGTCACAAAAATAACTGTGAGATGATAGATATGTTAATCTGCTTCATTATAGTAACCCTTTTACTATCTATTTTTATCCCACAACATCATGTTATAAACTTCAAATATGCACAATAAAAATTATTTTTAAAAAATTCCAGAATTATGCTACTAAAAATGGTAAGAGAAAATTTTTCTATAAGATTTCTTACTCTCTAAGTAGCATTTTAGAAAGGCTAATCAATTTAAGACAGTGTCCTGAGAAACCTAAAACCAAGTGAAAAGGCTTGGGAGAAAAACATCTTCTGATCGTGATGGGGAAATGTTTGTGGTATCTATTTGGTAGTGTGAGGAGTGAAATAGAATGCCTTACTTTCCCTTTTCCCTGATCTAACCTCTGTTTCTAGGAATAAAAAACAGAAGAGCAGTTTGCAGCTCAAAATATTCTCACTTAACAACTTCAGCTGGGATGGGGCCCAGAATCTGGCTCTGGTGTATAAAATTACACTTTTAACTGTATGTGAAGATATTACCACTTGCCTTTGCCTATTGCTAACTGACACATGTATGTGGGATATACGTAGGTGTTTAACTTTCTAAGATATTTATTGTTAGAAATGCCTTTTCAACCCCTGAACTATAGGTGTATTAGTGTGGAATACCATGATTTCATGTACTGGATTCCATGTTACTATGTCCTGTTTATTTGTTTATTATCAAAGCATAATAGATGTACTGAGAAGTGTACACATCTTCCATTAATAGCTCAATGAGTTTTCACAAAGGGAACAAACCTATGTAACCAACACCCACATCAACATATCAGGCATTAGCAGCACCCCAGAAACTGCTCTGTCCCCTCTATGTCATTATCCCCTCAAAGGTAACCACTGTTTTAACCTCTATTATAGTAGGTTAGTGCTGCCTGTTCTTGAATTCCACAGAAATGCCATGGAAACTCCTATAAGATTCTTTAGCAGTTATGCAGCTTATACTGTTTTTTTCTTTAGCATTTTTTGCTTAGTATATGTCTATGAGGTTCAGTCATGTGGTTGCATGTAGCAATCATTTGTTCTTTTTCATTACTGTATAGGATTCCATTTTGTATATTTTAAAATTTAATTTCTATTCTATTGCTGATGCACTTTGGGGTTATTTCCAGCTTTTAGCTGTTGAGAATAATGCTTCTGTGAACTTTTTTATATATGTTTTTCATGCACATGTATATACCTTTCTGCCTAAGCGTAGAATGATTGGGTTATAGAATACACATATGTTCAGCTTAGTAGATACTGTCAAACAGTTTTCCAAAGTGCCTTTAACAATTTACAGTCCTGACAGCAGCATTCGAGAGTTCCAGTTTTTCTATATCCTCACCAATGCTTTGTGGTGCGAATTCTTTTTTCTGATTTGCCTTACTTTATTTTCAGCTACTCTGGTGGATATGCAGTAATATTTCATTGTGGTTTTAATTTGGATTTCTCTGATCACTAATATTGTTAAACATTTTTATTTGCTTACTGGCCATTTGAATATTGGCTTTTTTTGTGAAGTTTATGTTAAAGTCCTTTGCCATTTTTAAAAATTGGGTGGTCTCTGTTTTACTTTTTGGTTTGTAGAAGGCTATTTTTTATATAAAAAAATATGAATATGGAGATTAGAACACTCACAAGGAGTTGAGGGCAGCCCCCACTGCTGGGAAGCAGGCAAGAAACAGAGCATACCCAGCATCCTAGGCAGGAAGTGAGGGCAGCATCCCCCACCAAGAAGCAGGCAAGGAGCATGCTAAAAACACCACTTGCATGCTGGTGGCCCACCACAGCCACCACTACAGCCACGGCTGATGCAAATGCAGCTTGACACCACAGCAGTAGTCACAACCATCATGTAGGTGGCCTGCCAGACACTCAACTATATTGACACAAGAAGAGTCACGAATGGAGACCAAAAAAGAAGAGGACATCTCTGTCCTCAAAGCCCACTCCAGAGTAATAAAAGAAGTAACTGGTCTACCAGATGAGCAGACATCAACATAGATGTACTAGAAATATGAAAACCCAAGAAAATGTGACACCACCAAAAGAATACAGTGATTCTCAAATAACAGACCGTATAGATCAGGAAACCCTTGAAATGACTGAAAAGGCATTCCAAGCAATAATCTTAAAGAAACTCACTGAGATACAAGAAGACTCAGTTAGATAAAATAATAAAATGAGAAAAAATCCAGGATATGAAGGAGGAAATTTACAAAGAGATTAATACTTAAAAAGAATGTAGCAGAACCCCTGGAACTGAAAGATTCAGTCAGCAAAATAAAAACACAACCAAGAGCTTAAGCAGCAGGCTAGAGCAAGCAGAAGAAAGAATTTCTGATCTTGAAGACAGTCTTTTAGAAATAACCCGATGGACCGAAAAAAGGAAAAAAGAATTTTAAAAATTGAAGAAAATTTAAGAGAGCTAGCAGGCAATCTTAAGTGCACAAACATTTGAATCATGGGTGTTCCAGAAGGCATGGAAAACCTATTAAACAAAATAATAATAGAAAACTTCCCAGGTATAGGGAGGGACTTGAACCTTCAGATCCAGGAGGCTCAAAGATCTCCAAACAGATTTAACCCAGAAAGATCCTCTCTGAGATACATTATAGTCAAACTGACAAAGCTCAAAGACAAAGAGGGAATCTTAAAAGTAGCAAGAGAAAAGCATCAAGTGACCTATAAGAGAGCCCCTATCAGAATAACAGCAGACTTCTCAACAGAAACTCTACAGGCCAGAAGAAAGTGGGATGATGTGTTCAAAATACTAAAAGAAAAAAAACTTCCGGCCAAGAATATTACACCCAGCAAGGCTATCCTTCGGAAATGAGGCAAAAATAGTGTTATTTTCTAGGCAAACAAAAGCTACAGGAGTTCACCACCACACAGCCAGCCTTAAAAGAAATCCTCAAGGAAGTCCTGCATCTGGAATCCGAAAAATGATCATCACTACCATGAGTACACAAGAAAGAACAAAATCTACTGCTGGAACAAAAATGCAAACAAGAAAGAGAAAGAAACTAAATCTCACCACCACAAAAAACAATGACAATGTAATAATGCCCCTGCTTTATTTCAGATATTCATAATTTCGATCTTCTCTCTTTTTTTCTTGGTCAATCTAGATAAAGTTTTGGGAATTTTTGGTGATCTTTTTGAAGTATTGACTTTTGGTTTTGTTGATTTTCTCTATTGTTTTTTAATTCCCTATTTCATATATTTCTGTTGCAGTCTTTGTTATTTCTTACTTATATTTGTGTTTGGTTTAGTTTGCTCTTCTTTTCTATTTTCTTAAGGTAGAAGTTTACATTACTGATTTGAGATTTTTCTTACTTTTAATATAGGTGTTTACAAGTATAAGTTTTCCTCTAAGCACTGCATGAGCCCTGCATCCTATAAATTTTGATATGTTACACTTTGATTTTTATCTCAAAGTACTCTCTAATTTCCCTGTGATTTCTCTTTTTACCCATTGTTTATTTAGGAGAGTGTTGTTTAATTTTCACACATTTGTGAATTTTCTAAATTTCCTTCTGTTATTGTGGTCAGAGAACATATTTTTTGTGATCTTAGTCTTTTTAAATGTATTAAGACTTGTTTTGTGGCCAAAAGAACAAAAAAAAAGTTGAATCAATGATAACAATAACAAAAAGAACAAATTCATAATCATTGAAAATTAAAAGTATCATAACCATGACAACTGAGGCATGATGACTTCTTTATTGGATTTCAAGTAGCTTTCAAAACAAACAAACAAATAGAAAGCTTTTCTAAATGACTTAAATTTTAACTGTTTTAAATTAATAAAGCAAAGCATATGTTTTATAAAAACAAAAAAATAAAATGAATCTGTTTTCAGTTATATACATCACAAATATGGTTTCTTTATTTATGACTTATCTTTCCTCTTTATTGTGTCTTTTGATCAATTGAAGTTTTTACTTCAATGATGCCCAGTTTATTAATCCATTCCATTACTGCTGTGCTTTTTTTTTTTTTTTGTCCTTTTAAGAAATATTTACCTAACCCAAGTTCATGAAGATATTCTCCTATGCTATCTTTTAGAAGCTTTGTCATTTTATCTTTCACATTTATGGTCTATCTGGTAGTGATTTTTGTGTGTAGCGTGAGATCATTTTTTTCACATATGACTGTCCATTCGTTTCTCCAGTGGCAGCTTTGCCATAAATCAGGTGACGTTTTATGTGTGGGTCTGTGTTGGACTCTGTTCTGCTTCACTGGTCTATTTACCTGTCCTTGTACCAATACCACACCCTTTTAATTACTATAACTGTAAGTTAAACTTAATAGCTAGAAGTGTAAGTCCTCCAATTTGTTCTTCAAGATCGTTTTTACTATTCTTGGCTTTTTGAATTTCCATTTAATTTTAAAATAAGCTTGCCAAATTTTACACAAAATTTTTAGGTTATTGATTGGGATAACAATGGATCTCTAATCAATTTAGGGAGAATTGACGTTTTTCAATATTGTACCTTCCAGGATGATAATGTTTTCCTCCATTTCTTTAGGTCTTCTTTAACCTTATCTCAGGAAAGTTTTGAGCTTTTCTTTTTGGAGATCTTACACATCTTTCTCTAGATTTATTCCTAGTTATATGTCCTCTTTTTAGTAGAGAGCTGCTTCTAGTTTGTGTAGAAGCAAAATCTTCCTTTAGACTCACACCCTTAAACAGAATATTACAGAGAAACTCTATTTTGAAGCTAAAGAGAGGAAGTGCCCTTGCACCCTGAGGAGGAGGTGTGGGGTGTTTTTTTGTTTTTGGTTTTAGGTAGGTGAGATGCAGTATGTCTTGTCCAGATGGAATCTTTGGAATATCCTTAAAAGCAGCAGATGTGTGTGGGAAGAATGACAGAATATATTGAGAAGCAGACTTACTTAATGTCTTGGGTAATTGCATAGTTGAATGAAGAAACCAATGCATATTTTAAGTTTCTGAGGCACATTCATTGATGCAAAACAAATGACCATTCTCAACAAACAGGTTACATCCTGGACTTACCTTCCTAAGTCTTTGATATGGTAATTCCCAGTCATTAGATATTAAAAGTTTTTAAATTAATGATTAAAATATTATCAAGGTGACTGAGTAAGGGATACGTTTTTGGATTTACCATGGAGTATATTTCCCATTACACACACAAAATACCTTCAAGATTTAATAACTCATGCATGAGTCAGTGAGAACATACTGTTTAAGAGCTGAAGCCTTGGAGTTACCTGTGAATACTACTCTGTTTTTCTTCTCTTTCCCAGTCATGCTTTGGGAAAGAATATTTCTTACTTGCTAACTCTAATATCTCAGCTCCAGTTCACTTCTCACACTGGCTCCTGACTCCTAATGCCCATTGAAATTGCTCTCATCATTAAGACACAAAGATTTTGTAGTTGCCAGATCCAGTGAAAAAATTTCCACTTCTCCAAGTGCTTTTCAACATTTGAGGTTATTGAGATATTCCTCCTCCACGAAATTCTTCTTTCATGGCTTCCTTGACATTTATTCCCCTGTCCTGGTCTTCATGCCACTGTGACTCTCAAGCTGTTTTCCAGGCTCTCCCCATTCCATAAATGTTGGTATTGCACATACCAGCTTCAGACTAGTTTTCTCATTGTGACTTCTCATTCTGGTAGAACTCGTTCAGTCCTGTGGCTTCCTTGACGATCAGTATTCTAATGTTTTTGAAGGCTAGTCTTCAACTATCCTACACCATAAACACATATGCCCATCTACCTATTGGACTTCTTCATTTAAGTGTCCCAAAGATACTTTAAATTTAATATGTCTAAAAGGGAAACGTTTTAACATGTTCTGCAATTCAATGAATGGAACCCTTTTGACTTGATCTGAAACCTAGAAGGGGTTATTGACTCTTCTTCCTTCTTTATCTTCCCAAGTCCAGTGACAACATCTTGGCTAGTCTTCCTCCTTAAAATCCATAATATCCTGCAGTCTAGATCCTCATCTCTATATCCTCCACCTTTTTTCTGTTCAAAGGAAACCTCATACCTGGCATATGTAAACAGCCTCTGAACTGGCCTCTCTGCCTTCAATATTGTCACCCTTCAATCCAGTATCTGCTCTCAAGGTGATCTTTCCAAAGTGTGCTACTCCTCTGTTTAAAATTCTATAGTGGTTCTATTCTTCCTTCAGCATAAAAGCCAGGATTCTTAATATGGCTTTAAAACCTAGTCATAATGGAGCTCCTTCTGCTTCTCCAGACTCATCTCTTGACACTGCCCCTTTTCCACATGTCAGGCCTGTGATCAAGGATTACCATGGCTCCTTTCATCACTCTGTGCCTTCCCTTCATAAATGCTCTGTGTCCGCCCAGAACAGTCCCATCCTCATCCATCACCCTCCTTCTGTGGACTGCCTCTTACTCATTCTTCAAAACTCAAGTCTGATCTGACGTGCTCTAGGTGATACCTTTTCTCACCACTCCCCACCAGTCTGGATTATATTCTGTTGCATTATATGTGTTTATTTATCCCACACTGAACTTCTCAAAGACAAGGAACATGTCTTTCTATGTCCTCCTTCAGTGGGTACATAAATGGGCACTGAGTCAGGCCCTGGGGACGCAAAGATGTATAAGACATCGTCTCTGCCTGTGGGGCTGTCACATATAGAAGATAAAGCAGAAATATCAATAGATAATTACTTTGCAATTTAAAGCATACCACATGACAGGTGTGTTTAAAACATGGAAGAAGGAGCACTTTATTCTGGGTCTAAGTGAGTTCTTTTTAAGGGTATGCAGGGATTCTTAGAGAAGTGAGGGACTGAGATATAATCCTCAGAGTAAAGATGATCTCCAGGAAAACCTCATCACCAATTTTTCCAGAAGAGGAAAATGAAGTTCAGAGAGTAAAAAATACTTTCCTAAGGGCAACAGAGTACTCAAGAAGAGAAACTGGACCCAAGAATATAAAGATGAATAGTACATTATCCTCCTCCTCAAGAAGCTCACGGTGTTCTGGGCAGGCAGAAAAAACAAACACTTAAATACAGTGACATAATGCAAGGATAGAGGAATATGTGATATAAAACCTTGGCATTAATGTAGGTATGGTCACTTCAGCTGTGCTTTGTCAAGGAGAGAGTGGAGCTGGGTCTTGAAGAGGGAGTCGTGGTGGACTAGGTGGACCAGAATTAGAAAAGCATGCCAAGTTGAGGTAAAAGCATTTGTAAAATACAGACCTCTGAGCTAAGTTTCTGCTTGTGAAAAAATAGTAGTGGTAACTCAACAATAAGAAAACAAACAACCTGATTAAAAGATGGGTCAAAGACCTTAATGTACACGTCACCAAAGATGATATAGAGATGACAATAAGTGTGTGAAAAGATGCTTCACATCATATGTCATCAGTGAGATGAAAATTAAAACAGTGAGGTACCACTACCCACCTATTAGAATGGCCCAAATCCAGAACACGTACAAAATCCAGAACAAACGCTGGTGAGGATGTGGAGCAACATGAACTCTCATTCGTTGCCTGTTGGAATGCAAAATTGTACAGCCATTTTGGAAGACAGTTTGATGGGTTCTTACAAAACTAAATATACTCATACCATACAATCTAGCAGTCACACTCTTTTGTATTTATCCAAAGGAGTTTGAAAACTTGTCCACAAAAACCTGCACAGTATGTTTATCGCAGCTTTATACTTGCCAAAACTTGGAAGCAACCAAGATATCTTTCATTAGATGAATGGATAAAAAACTGTGGCATATTCAGACTTTGGAATATTATTAAGCATTAAAAAGAAATGAGCTATCCAGCCATGTAAAGACATGGAGGAAATTTACATGAATATAACTAATTTAACGAAGCCAATCTGAAAGGGCTGCATACTGTATGACCTCAATTTTATGACCTTATGGGAAAAGCAGAACTATGGAGATAGGAAAAAGATAAGTGATTGCTGGGGGTTGGGGAGAAAAAGAGATAAACAGTCAGAACATGGAAGATTTTTAGGACAGTGAAACTACTCTATGGTACTATTATGGTGGATATATGCCATTATACATTTGTCCAAACCCGTAGAAAGTACAACTCCAGGAGTAAATCATAATGTAAATTATGGATTCTGGGTGATAATAATATGTTAATAACAAGTGTACTACTCTGGTGGGGGATGTTGCTAATGGGGGAGGCTGTGCGTGTGTAGAGGCTGAAGGTATAAGGAAAATCTCTTTACCTTGTGCTCAAGTTTTCTATGAACTGCTGTTCTAAAAAATGGTGTATTAAAGAAAAAAATAGTGGTTTGGAATGGTGAGTGCATAAAGAAATAAATACCAAAGCATAGAAAGAGGTACATCAGAGAACTAGGTTCTGCCCTATGTGCTTCCACATATATTTAACACATCTGCAATTCTCTTCCAGAAGCTAGACAGCACTACAGGTAGCCACAGTCTAAAATATATTTTTAGATATTTTTCCTCCAAAGCTGATTCAATAAGTATATTCCCTATGCTGTGAAAATACTAAAAGGACTTTTGATCTGGTGGGTTTTCTTAGGACGGAGAAACATTGAAACTTTTCTTAACCTAATCTGATTACAAACAGAATCCCAAACCAAACAACCAACGCAAATACATAGATAATTGCTTCAAACATTTCAAGGCCCTGAATAGCAGGATAGTTAATAGAAAAGTATATCTTCAGGCTGAGCTATCAAAAGACATGTGTGTTTTCAAAAATCTTATGGGGATAAAAGATTTAATGCCTGGTTTTGTTTTGTTTTTTGTTTTCTCCTGAAAAACAGTATAACTAGTCTAAAGCAATGCTAGGTAATTCCTACAGGAAAATGCTACAAGAACCTTTCACATGAATGTACTGCTTTAGCTTGCTGGTTTAGTTACACATTTTCAACAAGTTCTCAGAAATATGAAAGGAAAAACATCTCAGATTCAGTTTTAAAATAGATGGGAAAGAAAATGCAGAAAGGTGGGAGTAGTGACAGGGAAGGAAAGAGAATATGGACAAAAATGAGGGCAGCACTATTTTATTTTATTAACAATTTGGAGCCGACCCCATGACTCACTCGGGAGAGTGTGGCGCTGGGAGCGTAGTGGCGCTGGGAGTGCCGAGGCCATGGGTTCGGATCCTATATAGGGATGGCCGGTGTGCTCACTGGCTGAGCGTGGTGCGGGCGACACCACACCAAGGGTTGTGATCCCCTTACTGGTCTCAAAAAAAAAAATTAGATATAGGAAACTATAATTTGAATGCAATGTTTAGGTTATAAGTGTGTATTTTTCCACTTGAAAAAAATCTGTTAAAATGAGGTAAAATTTTCAATGGATGTCAGAAGCTTTTTAATTTGATATAATCCGATTTGTTTATTTTTTCTTTTGTTGCCTGTGCTTTGGGGATCTTATTCATAAAGTCTTTGCTCAGTTCTACTTCCTGAAATATTTCTCCTATGTTTCCTTTTAATAGTTTTATAGTTTCAGGTCATATACTTAAGTCTTTAATTCATTTTGAATTGATTTTGGTATATGGTGAGAAGTACTGGTCTAGTTTCATTCTTCTACATATGGATGTCCCATTTACACAGCACCATTTATTGAATTAGCTCTCCTGTCCCCATTGTATATTTTTGTTGCCTCTGTCAAAGATCAGTGGCTGTGAGTACCTGGGTTGATTTCTGGGTTCTCTATTCTGTTCCATTGGTCCATATGTCTGTTTTTATGCCAGTACCATGCTCTTTTGGTTACTATAGCTTTGTAGTATAATTTGAAGTACAGTAGTGTTATGCCTCTGGCTGTTTTTTTTTCAAGATTGCTTTGCCTATTTAGGGTATTTTATGTTCCGTGTGAATTTTAGGATTTTTTTTTCTGTTTCTGTGCAGAATATCATTGGTATTTTGATAGGGATTGCTTTGACTATATAGATTGCATTGGGTAGTATGGACATTTTCACAATGTTTATTCTTCTAATCTAAGAGCATGGAATGGAATGTCTCTTATTTTTCTGTATCCTCTTTAATTTCTTTCAGCAGTGATTTGTAGTTCTCATTGTAAAGATCTTTTACCTCCTTGGGTAAGTGTATTCCTAGGTATTTTGTGTGTATGTGACTATTGTAAATGGGCTTGCTTTTTTAATTTTTTTTTTCTGTTAGGACATTATTGGAGTATAAAAATGCTACTGAACTTTGCATGTTGATTTTGTATCCTATAACTTTACTGAAATCATTTATCAGGTCTAAGAGTTTTTTTGCAGTCTTTAGGTTTTTCTGTATATAAGATGATGTCATCTGTAAAGAGGGACAGTTTGACTTCATCTTTTCCAATCTGGATGCCCTTTGTTTCTTCCTCTTGTCTGATTGCTCTGGCTAGTACTTCCACTACTATGTTAAATACGAGTGGTGAGAGTGGTCATCCTTGTCTTGTTCCTGTTCTTAATGCAAAAACTGAAAGCTTTTCCCCATTCAGGATGATATTGGTAGTGGGTTTGTTGTATATATTGCTTTTATTGTGTTGAGATACTTTCCTACTATACCTAATTTGCTGAAAGTCTTTATCATGAAGTGATGTTCAGTTTTGTCAAATGCTTTTTCTGTATCTATTGAGATAATCATATTGTTTTTGTCCTTGATTTTGTTGATGTGGTGTATCACATTTATTGACATGTGCATGTTGAACCATCCTTGCATCCCTGGGATGAATCCCACTTGATCATGGCTTATAATTTTTTTTTTTGATGTGTTGCTGTATTCTGTTTGCTAATATTTCAGTGAGGATTTTTGCATCTATGTTCATCAGAGATATTGGCCTGTAGTTTTCTTTTTTTGTTGTATCTTTATCTGGTTTGAGTATCACGGTGATGCTGGCCTCATAGAATAAGTTTGGGAGAATGGCTTGTGTTTCAACTTTTTGGATTCATTTGAAAAGAATTGGTATTAATTCCTCTTTAAATGTTTGGTAGAATTCATCAGTAAATCCATTTGGTTTTGGGTTTTCCTTTGTTGTGTGTCTGCTGATTACTGCTTCAGTCTTGTTGCTTGTTATCGGTCTGTTCAGGTTTTCTATTTCTTCTTGGTTCAGTCTTGGTAGTTTGTATGTGTCCAGAAATTTATCCATTTCCTACAGGTTTAATTGTTTCTGTTGAGAAGTCTGCTGTTAGTCTGCTGGGGACTCCATTGTAGGTGACTTGATGCTTTTCTTTTGCCGTTTTTAAGATTCTCTGTTTATTTTTGAGCTTTGCCAGTTTGACTATAATGTGTCTCCTAAAGAGAGGACCTTTTTGGATTGCATCTGTTTGAGCCTCCTAGATCTGAAAGCTTATGTCTCTCCCTATATCAAGGAAGTTTTCCACTATTATTTCACTGAATTGATTTTCAATGCCTTTTCCTTTCTCCTCCTCTTCCAGAACACCCATGATTTAGATGTTTGTGTGCTTAAGGTTGTCTTCTCTGTTTCCTAGACTTTTTTCATTTTTTTATTTGTTATTTTTTTTATCCACCTGGGTTATTTTGAAAAGACCGTCTTCAAGATCAGAAATCTCTGTTCTGCTTGCTCTAACCTGCTGCTTAAACTCTCAGTTGTGTTTTTTATTTCATTGAATGAATCCTTTCATTCCAGGAGTTCTGCTGCATTCTTTTTTAAGGTGGTCAGCTTACAGACATAGTCAAGCAATAGGACATAGCATCATGGCATACTATATAGCATTATAGTATCATGATCATCAGTTATTTAAATTATCCTGGCTAAAGGCTTTATTTTTAGATTATTATTTCTTTTTATACATATTTTAATAAACTTGTAATATGCTTTTCTTCCTCTGTGAAATAAGGGTTATCAGAGTCTCTGCTCCCAGGGTTGTTACAATAAGTACGTGAGATAGGTTAGAAAGTGCCCAGCCTAGTGCCTGACACACAGTCAGCAGCAGACAGGGTTAGTTGTTGCTGTTGTTGCTATTACTTGTTTTTTACACTTTACTATATATCATAAGCATTTTCTCAAGTTGTTTATTATTCAGAAAACATGAGGTCTCATGGATATATAACATTCCAGCATTCCCTTAAGATTTAAGTAATGTCATTTTGGTTGGGTTAGCAATTTCCAGATTTTTAATAGTATAAAGTCCATTGAAATAAACATTCTTGTGCATGTCTTTGTGAACAAGTAATATACATTACTAAAATAGAATTATTGGGTGAAAATGTATAAATATTTTAAAGACTTTTGATTCTTATGTCCAAATTACATCCCTGAAAGATTGTACCTGTTTGAAAGTATCTTTTTTTATTACAGTGCTTAAATAAGAACTAAGTAAATGTAAAAGAATGTGGAGAAATGTAATAGAAAGTTGGAAGTTTCAGAGTCAGAATATTTGCATTTATCTTTTTATTTATACTATGGCATTTGTTTATACCAGGGGAGGCAAGTAAAATGTCTGTAACTTGTCTTCTCTTCTCTGAGTTCTATCAGGTGTACTGGCTACTCCATGAATGATCAGGGGCCAGAATTCCATGAGACCCTTCAGCTGTACTGTCAACATTTTTTATGGTGCTGGTTTGGGTGAACTTCATGTGGTTTAATACCTTGGTTCAGTCCACATTTAGCCCCTGCTTTGTTCCAGGCACTGAACCAAGAATTGATAATACAGGATTGAATAAAATGTAATCTTTATCCTTGAGGGACTTGCAATCTGGGTGGAATTCTTCTCTTTATATTTAATGAATATTCTTTTGTGCTCTTCTCATAAGACTCATACTGGTAGGTATTTGGGGGTGAAAGTGAGTCATGATAAAACCAGACCCAACCCCTAAGATGGTAAGAATGTGATACAGCGTGCTGTGATGGAAAGAGAGTGGGCTTCAGTCAGAAGACCCCGATTCATATTCAGGCTTCAAAATATATTTGTGGAAAGACTTTGAGCAAGGCAGGCCCCTGTGTTCTAAGCAAGAAAATTAAAAGAGTTAACATCCAATTATTCATTCATTCATTTGGCAAATATTTATTGAGTGCCTGGGATTCAGCAGGGATTAAAATGTACAAAAAATCCCTGCTCTCAAGGAGCTTAGATCCTAGTGGTGGGGGTGGTATAAAAACTGCTCTCAAGAAATTAAAAAGAGGCAGCAAAAGTAGCTAGGGGGTGTCAGGGAGGGGGGTTGCAGTTTTACAGTGAGTGGCAGGGAAGGACTCACTACAAGCTAGCACTTGAATGAAGACCTGAGGGAAGTAAGGGAGTGATTCAACGAAACAGCCCCAACCAGGGGGCCAGTGGGACTGGAGCAGAGTGTGTGGCAGGAGACAGGGAAGGACCTTGTAGGATGTGTTGCTGAGGACTTTGGCTTTTACCAGGCATGAGATAGGAAGCCTTTGAAGGAGTGAGATGGGAGGCTATCCCAGCAATACAGGTGAGAGGTGGTAATGATGTGGACCAGGGAAATAGCAGTAGGGTCAGTTTTTGGAGATTATTTTTTAAGATAGAGCCAAGAGGATTTGCTAATGAATTGAATTTGCAGGGTTTGCGGCTGCATGGCTATAAAGTCTGAGTTGCCATCAGTAGAGATATGGGTGACTGTGTGTGGAGCAGATTTGGGTGAACACAAGGAGTTCAAGTTGGACCTGCTAAGTTTGAGATGCCTGTTTGACATTCAAATGCAGACGATTAGTTGGAGTTCAAACGAGAGGTCCCAGCTAAAGGTATAAATATGGGAGTCATTATCATAGAGATGGTGTCCAAAGTCAGGAGACTGGACCAGATCTCTAAGGAAGTGTTTGCGGCTAGAAAAGAGAAAGGGTCCAATGACTGAGCCCTGTGGTAAACTACCACATATGGTAATTGTAACTATTACGTACTTTTGGGAAAATGTGGTATATTATGATTTTTTGGTGCAAAATTTCACTGGAGTACATTTCAGGCATAGCCTTTACCCTGTTCACTATGGTCACTGCCATAAATGTAACTTTTTACTAAATGATGTCTTCATGACCTGAAAGATTTAAGATATTTTTCTATCAGATTGATTCAGGCACAAAGATAAATTGGGCACCTCTGGAGCTGTTTATATGCAACTCTGTGCAGGATGCTTTGTAATAGTATTTAAAAAGACATAGTGATCTTTGCTTCTGAGTTTACTACATAAAAATACACTGGTTCCAAAAAACACAAAAGGAATATAGGTCCACAGAGCTTAACATATGACTAAAATGGATGAGTACATTATGTACAATATGCTTTTAAAATGAAGGTTAAAAATACCTATGAAATGGAGCATTTTTTTCTGTTAAAGGTGCGTTCCAGAAAATAGTTTGTGCAGCCATGCTTTTAGAAATTACTTATGTGTAGAGGTCTACTGTATTTATTCAGTCAACAGGAATTAGTTTAGTGGCATAACCTGAAGACTTATCATTTATGTTGCCTATGATTGATAGTATTAATAAGTAATTAAATCGTAAGATCTTATTAAGATTTTACAAAAAAGAAGGGCTTGAGAGACCTAAATAAAAATCATTGCCAAAGAATTCCTATATGGAGGTTCCAGAGGAAAGAATTTTCATAGCATATACTGTGTTTATCACTCACTAACAAATTTCCCAGATCTGGGAGCACTCTGGCTCCCTGGAGATCCTAGATGTTTGTCCATATATGCCCAATTTAAATATCAAACACATCAGAAATCTTGCAAGATATCTCTTTAGAGATTTTTAAAGGCTAAGTAATTCAAAGGTATGTAATAATTTTCAGAGTATGCTGGCCTCTCAAGAGGTATCCATCCATTTAAGAGTTGTGGGTAACAAACACTAGTCCAAAAGTGCAGTCCGCTTGTATTGATCACGATAGATGGATACTGTGGCTTTCCCTACTCCAGAGGCAAGGTGGGCTTTACAAAGCTGTAGAGCCTTCATTTAAGAGAATAGTGATGTGTTTGCTGTAGCTCATGGACTCTTTGGACATAGTTATCTAAGTGCCTTATCCCTCCTTCATCCAAAGTTTTAGATTTTGAGCTTCCTCCTGGATATAGGGTCTTGGACAGAAGTGTTGTCCCTGTCTGTAACCCCCATTCAGTGCACTGATTGGTATGTTAGCACAATCACAGCATAATAAAGAAAATTAATGCCACTAAAAAGAAGGAATTTTTTGATTCTATATTTGAGGAGGTTTCATTCAGAATATTTTGAAGTCACTGAAGGAAAGTTGGACTTTTTATATCTACCCCAAAACATTCTGTCCTGGGCTCAGCATCAATAATGGACTAAAAAAAAAAAAAAAAAACAACTGAAGCAGATGCTATATGTACTACATATAAACTTCCTCATAGACAATCTGTAAACTTGGCATAATTTGATGAACACATTTACATAATATTTTCAATTCAGCTTTAGTGTCCAGTGTCATATATGATAGTAAAGGTGAACAAATTCATGCTGATTTGCACACCATGTTCTCAAATATGTGATTTTGTCCAGCATTTACCAGTTTGAAACATCACCCTTCAGCTGCTGCGTTCTGATCAAGAGTTATTGACAGTAAATTGAGTATATCATGTAGTATCAAGAATGAAGTGTATATATATATTTTTTCAGACTGAGCATATTACAACTTCACATTACATAAAGTTTTTCTTCGAAAGATCATTTATGTTACTTTCCCTTATTTTCCCTCCTCCCTCCATTTCTCCATCCTTTCTTTCCTATTTTCCTTCCTTCTTTCTTTTCTTCTTTATCTACAGGCAACATTGCCATAAAAAATACACTGTTAGCTATTTGGAGAAACTATTAAAACCAGGTGCTAGGAGCAACTCCAGTATATGTCTGGTTGGCATCCAGGGCTTTCTCTGGCAAGTGGTAGAAGGATCACTTGTGAGAGTCTCAACCACTCACAAACCATAAGTATTTATTTATATTTATTTTTATTGAAACAGTTGATTGTACATATCTGCTGAGCACAGAGTTGAATATCAATACCTGTGTACAATATGTAATGCTCAAGTCAGATAATTAGTACACTCAACATTGTATAACGTATTCGTTTTTCAGGGCCCTTTACCAATTCCTCCCTTACCCACCCATCCCCCTTTCCCACCTCTGGTAACCTGCATTCTGCTCTCTCCGTTTGAAAGTTTGACTTATTATTGTGATTGTTGTGTCTTTCTTTCTCTCTTTTAAAAATTTATTTATTTTTTTAGCTCTCACTTGTGAGTGAGGACATGTGTTATTTCTCTTCCTGTGCCTGGCTTATGTCACTTAACATAATTTTCTCTAAGTTCATCCATGTTGCTGTGAAAGGCAGGATTTCTTTTTTTTTTTTTAATGTCAGAGTAGTATTCCATTGAGTAAATATACCACATTTTCTTTATCCAATCATCTGACAATGGACATTTAGGTTGGTTCCAACTCTTGGCTATTGTAAATAGAGCTGTGATAAACATGCGCAGGTGTCCCTTTGACATGATGATGTCCATTCCTTTGGGTACATACCCAGCAGAGGAATTGCTAGATCGTGTAGCAGTTCTACCTGTAGTTGTTTGAGGAACCTCCTCACCATTTTCCATAAAGGCTGCACCAGTTTACAGTCCTGCCACCAGTGTAGGAGGATTCCCCTTTCTCTGCATCCTCGCCAGCATTTGTTATTCTCCGTCTTTTTGATAGCAGCCAGTCTAACTGGCGTGAGGTGATAGATATCTCATTGTGGACAAACCATAAGTATTTCATTGTTTACTAGTAAAATCTTGTGATTATTATTCAAATAATCTTGTTAATGATTCTGATTTTTTATGTACTTTTCAGGAAAATCTTTTTTGGAATCACTTATAAATTTATAAACATCTTTTTACTAAATTTAGTATTCTATACCAAGTTTTCCGTCAACTTATTTTTTCCTAGCTATCTTTAAAATTTAGTATAAAGTTTAGTATGCTTTCTAATATAAAACCTAGTATACTTTCTAATTTCTAACAAACAGCAGATAATTTATATTTGTTATTCTGGTGAGAAAATTATTGCTAGTTTTCAAAATTAATGTACCTTTATTAAGCAACATAAATTATATATTTTGTATATTCTGAGTTCTTAGAGTTCTTAGTGTTGTTTCTTCTTGAATTTACATTTTTTAAAAATTTTATTTGACTTCTTGAAGTGTAGGTATTGAGTTAATTTCTCTCAGGAGAAGTTTTCAGGTGAATACTGCTTTTAGAAAAAGAAATGTATATTTTTATTAATACCTGTTAATAACTTCTCCAGTGGATTATGGATTTGCCTTCTTTCTTCCATCTACAGCAAAGGTGATGAGACCAGCTTTATCACTTAATGGAATACATTCATCAAAATTTTTAAAAATTTTCTGTCCATGTACAACTTTGGTTATTGATGGTTCTCCCTATTTATTAGCATTTAAACACATATCTTGTATGTTTATGAGAATGGAAATATGGGAAAATCAAAAGAAGATATATTACTTTAATGTACAACAGACAAATTCTGTTATGTCTATTTCTATTGATGCAAGATACTCAGTTACTATTCATTGTCTTATAGACATACATTTTATAATTATATACTTAATCGATAGGTTTATAGAATCTCTGATATTCTTTTAGTACCTATATTTCTTTGTATTTTGATTCTAATTTCTCTTAACCTTTTTTTTTTTTTGGCTCAGAGTTGACAATGGCATAATTAGTAGCTGAGATTTTTTCCTCACAGTCTTTTTTTCTCCTCAACTCTGCCAACTTCGGTCTCATCCACCTGGCAGTTTACTGCCATTCCCTCCCCTGCCACGATCTTACTGTCATTTAGAAAGGCTTGACCTTTGCTCATTCTGGGACCACAGTCTCCTGTCTTCCAGTTTATTCACTCCCACTGTACCTGTGACCCAGCATTTGCTGGCTGTCCTTCTGTCAGCCCCAAGTCAGGCCCCCTCCCACTCCACTCAGCCATCTTCTCCACTGTTATTAATTCTCTAAGTAGTCAATGCATATTAACACTGCATCCCAGATGTTGTGCTAAGCTCTAGGGATACACATTGAACTAAAACAAAACTCTGTCCTCACGTAGCCAGTAAGAGAGTCAGACACTTACAGAATAGCAATGCTAATGATGATTTCATTACACTTGGATCCAGTGGTAGAAAACAAAAGGTGGCTTGAGACTGTGTTGGGATAGGGAGGGGGAGACTCCAACCTGGCTATTGGTAGGGTTTTATTATTGTCATTGCCTTGTTTTTCCTTATAGTTTACCACATATGTATCGCTGGGTTAGTATTGTGGAATTGTCTTTCATTTCTTGCAGAACTTTATTTAAGTGGTATCATATTTTTTCAGTCTTCTACAGCTTTCTTTTATTGTTTATGCTTGTACAATTCATCCATGTTGATACATGTTACTTTAGGCAATATATTTTCACTTCTATGATCATTCTTTTATTAGCTCTGTTTATTGATGGTTGAGTCTATGCACATTTGGGTTGTTTTCTATTTTTTGTCTTTACAAACAATTCTAATATGAACAGGAAAGGCATGATAAAGATTGGTGAATTTTCAACATATGTAAAATTTAGTTTTGGCCATCCACATCAGCCTTCTCTATCAAACACAAGTATCACACTCTAGTAGCAAATTAGGCCACTTTGAATGTCCTACCGTATTTAAAATATTAAGAAAATGTTTTCATAGGTTTTCCTGATCTGCTGCCTATCAAAGAGAATAGAAAATAATTACGTGGCAAAAAGTCAGGAGACAGGGCTGGGACTGCCAGGATGAATAACAGAAAGCAAATGTTCTTCAGTGATTTTTCTGCATTTCATAAGAATAACTATAATAGTGTCAGTGGAACTATTAAAAATCAGTGACATCATGATGAGTAAGTGAGATAACATATATCCTCTTTCACCTTCAAATTCACCCTTCAGTTCATGCTCTTCTGTAATGGACTGGACTTCATAAGCATTTCTCCTTCACAGTGAGGATGATGTTGAGCTTTCACAGTAAAGGGTGACAAAGAGACATTGCAGGAGGATGGGGCTTCTTTTACTGGTGCCAGCTGCTGCCCCATTCATTGGTCAGTGACATTAAGTATGAGGACATCCAGTATTGCTCTGCTTCAGCCACAGGCAGGGGGGTGTGCATCCTTCAGTGACCTCACAGCCCCAGCCTGGCCTGGTGACCACCTCCCTGCAGCCTTCCAGAAAAGGACACCACATGCTCCAGGTCTCTTGCCCAGGGTGAGTATTCAATTCCTTCTGTGCATCTGCTCGTTAGCAGTCTCACCTGCACCTGAGCGGGCTGCTTCCTGCCTGCCGAGTAGCTGTGGACCACAACTTGTCAGACAACCAGAGAATTTCTTCACTTTCCTACAGGCTGCAAACACACTTTCTCCAGTGGAGCCTGAAGCCCATTTTGGGGAAAGAGTGGTCTCTTCCAAGTTTGCTTTTCCTTGAGTACTGTCCCTGAGCCCCGGGGTACCCTTTAGAGTTCTTTTTAAATCTTATGTAGATTTTGGACTTATATAGGTACCTCTTTAACTCATGATTTTGAGGGGGCACTTAAATCATATTCTGCTGAGGTAAATTGTCACCATGAGTAAAAATTTAGTTGGATAAAATATATTTTCCAATGTTAGAAAATTTAGTGCATTCCAGAACAGATTTGTGTTATTAAAGATGCAACATCCCCAGACACTGTAATTCTAATGTACATCCAGGTTTGGAAATCTCTTTTAAAGTTTATTTCCTGAATCCTGCAAGATCATTGATGCCCATTTAGATAAATGTTATTTATACAAAAAAAAGATGCAACATCCTTTTTTTTCTTAGTAATTACTGATCTCTATTATTGTACTGAAATTTAGACATCATATATTTAGCAAAGGTAGATACTGCTAAGTTAGAAGTTAGGCACTTCTAAGCATATTCACATTTGCAGCATGGTGCACAATCTTTAACAGTGTGCATTTCTGCATTACTAGTTTGCACATCCTAGTTAATCAATAAGTAATGTTAAATAAATCAGTGGTGTGTTTAATTCAGTGTCCAAAAAGGATTCATGCTAATATTAATTGTTTAAAAGATCTTTAAGCATGTACAAGTTCTGAGTAGCTCATCGTGTCAGTGTAGACCCCACGTGCATAGCTGTGGAAGCCCAGTCAGAACACGCCAGAAAGAATTTTCTATCATTATTTGCAGGTTATAATGGAATCTCTTGAAAGGTCCCTGCTTTACTCTATCAGGTTGTTGATGAAACATGGCATGATTCTACCCATTATTGTGTGAAACATTTCCAAATGCCTTCTTTAGGGGACTGTTCTCCTTGTTGCTTATGTACTGAAGGTAGGTATATGACATTGTAAGAAATTCTGTTGACAAGCTTTCCTTCCCATAGCTGCTCAGCTAAGTACAGTATTTCTAACTGAAAAGCTTACTTTTCTTTCTTTCTGTCTTAATGGATTTCTTTCTAGTGGTGACTTACAGCTGATTTTATCGATTTTTAGGAATGAGATGGAGCAGTCTGAGAAATATCTATGCACATGGGCAAGGATTCTAAATCACATTCTGCAAACCACATGCCTGATGGTGCAGTTGGTCCATCTCTTCAAAATTGTTTGTGGTGAAATTTCCTTGAAAAAGATTGGGTGTAAAGCACATCACTTATGTGACAGATTTAGAAAAATAGAGTTAGTCATTAGAGCAAATGGTCCATATTGGCTTGGTCAGGGTAACCTCTTTCAAGGATAGTAGAGGATAATGCTCCTGGCAGTGCATCTATGGGCATAGTTTCCGTGGATGAGGGGGGCTAGAAAGAGCCTGTGGTACTTTTAAATGCATCAATTTCTCTACAGAGTAGCATTCAAATATGTAACTTATCACTGACTCCAAGTAACTAATGATGGACTCGCATGGCTGTTGAACTGCTATAGGATGTTCAGATGTCTCAGGCAAGGAGGGCACTGGAAACAAATGCAAAGGAAATCCTTGCAGATCACTCATCTGATTTCATACTGAGTCACTGTCTCATGGTGCTGAATTACTTTTGGCATTCACTCTTAATCTTGATAACAGGGAGAAGGAAGTATGCACTATTAAAAAGTAAGATATTTGTGGCATGGAGTTTTATGGCACTGCTATTTTGTGGCTCTTATATCCTTTCCATATTATTTAACTCCTTCACTCAAATTCACTCTTCACTGAACACAGATATTGCCATAGGTTGGTTTCCAGAAAGAAGTGCACTGAATGTTTTATGAACTGAAAACAAAGTAACTTTTTATGCTCTAAAGTGCCTCATGATATGTTACGATAGGTGAGATACGAAAGGTTTTGAGCTCATGCCATTTCTCCAAATATGTTACTGACCTTTCTTCATAGTAGAAATTCCTCACTCACAAACATACACACGCAACCTCTTGCCCCCATGTATGTCATATATGTATATATCAGATGTATATCTAGGTAGGTAGGTAGGTAGACAGACAGATACAGACTATATAGATATACTATTCTAATGTTCTTCTCTGGATTGCATATATATTTATTAAATGTCATGCAGTACTTTGTGTTCTCTAATTAGAAAAGAGTCCAGGTAGATTTTTCATTTCTTCCTTATCATTTCGCCTTTAATTAATGCTCTTATCCCCATATGGAGACTCCTCCAGGCCTTTCTTTATGACATCAATAAATCTCACTGCCTCCTTCCCATCTGTTCTCTCCACAGTTTTCCTTCATTTTATAATCCATGTCACTCCAGTTTCCATTGCTACCCCTCAGAGTTCCATCTTCTTGTTTTCTTCTCTCTACTCTGTCTAAAATTACCTTGAAAATAAGCACAATCTTCAAGACATACACTACGGTATTCTTTATATTAATCTTATGAAAGTACAACATAATCAAAATGTGGTTCATCAGAGATACCAGTCACTGAAATCTTATGTTCAAAGGTCAAGTCAGCTGTACTCTGGCCTTTTAAAATTTATACAAATAGTAATTCCATTTCTTATATAATGTGCTGCTTCTCCTACTTTGATGCATTCCTGTGTCTTGCCTGAGTTTGGTCAATTAGGCAGATACATATAAATTAGCAACCAATTAAAGTAATGACATAACTTTATATACAGAGTATAGCTTTGGTGCAATTAAATTTAATTGAGGAAATTGAAGATGACATAATGGAATGAAATAAAACCTATTCAGAATTAACTATATCATCTGTGTTTAGGAATAAATGGTAGAAGTCTAATGAATTTGCTCTATAGTACAAACAGAATTGTCATAATTTAGTGCATTCCAGAGAAGAAAGAAAAGTAATATTAAATTAATTTAATCCATACCAGTCATGTGTAAAAAAAAGATAAAAGATATGAATGGAATTTGGATACATTTCCATATTTGTGGAAATGAATTCTAAATCTAAAATGACTAAGTAAATAAGTTATAATTTCTTGACAGGAAGAGCAGAGGAGGTGGAGGAAGGATACAGAAGGAATTAAATAGTAGAGAACATTCTAGAGGAACAAACACTGAGTGACTTCAGAATATCCTTGGAATGTTTTTTAATTTTGATGAATCTCTATTTATATTTCTTGGAGAGATATGATACATTTGACCACTTCATTTCTACATGTGATGTAAAATAATAAGAGCAACCAGACTGCTAAGATCCCAAAGCCAGATGGTGTATATGTGTGTCATGCTGAGTTGATGGTTTGAAAGTGCCAGCTCTGCAGAATGACTGGAGCTGATAAATACTTCAAGGTAATCCTGCTTAAAATCTCCTTGTGCATCTCCATATAACTTTTACATTTTTAACAGTTAATTTAATGAATTTTAAGTTGCAACAGACATCATGATACCTACAGGCAATAGTAAAACACATAAAATGTCTCTTATGGAATTTGTTAATTGTCAGCTCAAATCAAACTCTAATAAAATGGCAGAAATCTAAAGTGGTTTAACAGTATTGGCAAACTACTTCTTAAATAAGCAAATAACCTAAAGTTATTCCATGCTTCTTTCTAGGGAATTATAGACTGTTTTCATAATTTTCAGAGATTATTTTTTAAAGATTAACCAGTGTGAGTTAAAGAAATAATAGCAAAGCCCAAAAATTCCCTTTCTGTCTCCTTATGTTTAGAAACTAGGAAAAAATCATTTTGTGCTACTTTCCTTCCCTGATCTCTACAAACTCACTTTGGGGAAGTCTTTTAGAGCAGTTTAGGTGAGGTGGGGGCCTTACTCTAGTTGCAAGCAGGGGAGAGCTAGTAGAGAGGTCTACAGAGAGTGACAGCATAACCACCAGGTAATTGTGCTGTGTTAGACTACACCATTGGATAAGAAGATAAATCAACTGTAGAAATGTGTAAGACCTCATTTATATGTATAGTTAATTGTATAAATTCGGCAAAATGTTGTTTTAGACTGTTACTTATATTTGCAGAAATTCTTTTGTTTTTCTCCTCTCCTAGAATATGAGATTCTGTTTCTTCCTTTTCTTCTTTGTTTTAAGGTTCTCTTCTATTCCTATTTCTTTCCTTCCTTTCATTTCAAATCTTTATAAAAGCATGTTTCTCAAGAGTTAGTGAATCATTTATTTATACAAAAACATTAATTGAGTAATTTAGCTCCATGTTAAATCAGCATCTTCCTCCTCTATTTTGAAGGTCTGGTATTAGGTACATAAATATTTAAGTTCATTATGCCTTCTTGATGAATTGACCTTTTTATCATTATAAAATGCTCATCTTTATTTTTAGTAATATTCCTTTTCTAGAAACTTACCCTTTGATATTAGTATCGCTACTCCAGCTTTCTTATGATTAGTATTTGCATCCATTTACTTTTAACCAATTGTATATTAATATTTACCTTTTTTTTTTTTTTTTGGTTATTTTGTTAAATCCAATCTGAACAATCTCTGCCTTTTAATTGGAGACCTTACACCATTTACATTTAATGCAATTATAGGCATTGTTGGGTTTAAGTCTAATATCATATAGTTTTTTTTCTTTGTCCCATTTTCTGTATCTTTTCTTCAATTCTGGCTTCTTTTGGATTAAATTAATATTGTTAGTATTCCATTTTATTTCTACTATTAGCTTATTAGTTGTGATAGACAGAATATCTATAACAGCCCCCAAAGCTATCCCACTCTAATCCCAGGAACCCGTGAATATAATGAGATATAACTCCTTTGATTGTTTTATGGTATGTGGCACAGTTGACCTTAAGAAAGGAACTTTATCTAGGTGAGCCTCATCTCATGAGCCTTAAAGGCAGAAAGCGTTTTCAGGCCGATGGCAGATGAGGAAAACAGAAAAGAAAGTCAGAGAGATTTGAAGCATAAGAAGGGAGGAACCTATCCAGAACTTTCACAGAGTCTTTCCACTTTCAACACGGAAGTTTACAAGAAAAAGTGCTCGTTATGTTTTCTAAAGAGTTAAAATGACTACAATTGTATCTTTTGCAAATATCTCATCAGTAAATTATTTCCAGTAGAAGCAACCAGAAAATTCCTCCTGAATCTATACTTGGTGCTAAATGGGTTTGACTGAACGCTAGGAATATATTTTCTGCCCTTTCCATAATTTGAATTATCATTTGCCGAGCTGTATTATAGCATGCTTCCTGCCTCCACTCATTGCTTTGGATCATCAATACTTTACTCCCATTATAGGAATTTCACAAATTATTGATCTATAGATCTTCAGTATTTTCCCCTTGCGATAGTCCAAGTAAAACATAGCTGATGTAAGTGATTAAATTTGTCATTGATTTGGTAACATACAACTGGTAACAGTATACAACTGGTATAAATGGTAACATACAGCATACAACATACATTTTTTTGGGAAAATGGTGTGGGTATCTATATTGATATTACTTTTGAAAGATTTTTATTTCATAAATACTGAACAGCTGAGATGGAGGTCATTTAGTTCAAGTTTGACAACAGAAAATTGCTCCATATCAGAGTCTTGATTATTGCATTCAGTTGATTTCTTTATGGCTCAAGGACCAGCTTTCTACCACTTGCTTTGGTGGAAAAATGTCTAGATCTAAGAGATTAAACCATGGAAAAGTTTTCTTCACATTTAACCTAATTGTCTCGTTTATTATTCAGACTTCTTTTGTTGTCATGTCTTACATGTTTGTTAAACCTCACTAGCCAATATAGTCAGACCACAGACATGATGCTTTAAAATAATGGACATGCCAGTTTGATAATTGATATTGTTTTCTGTTGGATCTATTTTTTTCCCCTTGCCCCCTTTTTTTGACATTTTAAAAATTGATTATGCACATTTGTGGAGTACAAAGCTGACTATCACCAACTGTGCCCAAGATGTGATGATCCGATCAATACTATCAGCATGCCCATTATTACCACAAATTGCAATTCCTCCTTTTGGGTCTATTTAGAAGTGTGTGCATGTATATTTTGCACTTGTCCTGAGGTGAGCAAAAATGGAAGTAGTATTTTTAAGATGATTTTTCTCACTTATAATACCAAGTTGTAAAGACCTGACTATTTTGTATTTGTAGGATGAGCTCTTTACATGTGCTTCTGATCCTTTCTAATTGTGTATCATGTTGCAAATGTGTAGCTGGTTCGCAGTTCCACAGCTTGCATCTCTCTAGATCTGATGGACTAATGCTGGCTGTTGTCTCCCTACAGGTTATCCAGGCTGTCTTTTTTGGCATCTGTGTGCTCACTGACCTTTCCAGTCTTCTGACTAGAGGAAGTGGGAACCAAGAGCAAGAGAGGCAGCTCAAGAAGCTCATCTCTCTCCGGGACTGGATGTTAGCTGTACTGGCCTTTCCCGTTGGGGTTGTGAGTATGATGTAGAATGCATTTAGCCACATAAGAAACTTGGGTCTTATTTCTGATTTCTAAGAGATAAAAAGAAGGCTCATTATAGGAGGTTTCTATATTAGTTTGCTAGGGCTGCTGGTATCAGCATTTGGAGGGCGTAAACAACAGAAATTTATTTTCTCACAGTTCTGAAAGCTGGAAGTCCAAGATCAAGATGTCAGCAGGGTTGGCTTCTTCGGAGGCCTCTGTGGCCACGGCTCGTAAGCGGCTGCCTTCCTGCTGTCTTCACGCTGTCTTCCCTCTGTGCCTGTCTGTGCCTTAGTTTCCTCTTTTAATAAGGAGACCAGTCATATTGGATTAGGGCCCACCTAATGACCTCATTTGACCTTAGCTACCTCTTTAAAGGCCCCATCTCCAAATACAGCCACATTCTGATGTTCTGGGAGTTAGGACTTCAACACAGGAATTTTGCGGGGACACATTTCAGCCCATAACAGTTTCTTAAGCAGCCAAGTTTGAAATGTATAGTCCTTTGGTCATCCATTCTAGTATTTTTGAATTTGAGAGAGGAAATCAGCATTAGCTCATACTTCTCCACTTAACCAACTGTGCCACTAGCTAGTATCACTTAAGTAAATGCTGCTTAATGTTCAGTGTGTTCTGGCGTCATTGATTTTCATTGTGTTCACTTAGATTCCCTCCATAGCTCAACTTCCTTCACGAGTCTGTTAATTTTCTATCGTCTGCACATAAACCATGTTCCTTGAAAGGCCCCATGAGACTACAGATTTTACCCTGAGAACAGGCAGGAGAAGAGTGAGAGAGCTCATATATCTCAAATTGTGAGGACTGGTAAGAGTTTGTTACCTACTTTAAATTCAGACCTTTCTTTGCCAGCTGATTTCTGGGAAAAACAGAAGCCCCAGTGACATGGGCTGGCTCAGGCACCAAGTCTAAGGTCTATTGTAGGAAGAGTCAGAAAGTTGTTCTTTAAATCCTTCCAATGGCTCTTACTCATACTTGCCAGGTATCTTGGTCTAAGACCAATTTGGTCTAAGACACATACTTGCTCTAAGACCAATTAGTAGGCACCCAGATTGTCAATGAATTGCTTTTTCTATGTGTTGATTTATATTTTTTTGGGTGAAATAGTCCTTAGCTCTTGAGAACAACACAAGGGCTAGGGAAGCAAGATAATCTGGTCACCCTCCTCTTCTCATTCCTTCACCCTTGTCTTCTGAAAACCCAAAGAAATGGGTGCTCAGACTGAAGCCATACAGAAAATTGCTCAAATTCTGTTGTTTAACATAACAGAGTTAAATGCTTTACATATTTTTAACATTTTCTTTTTTGTCCTTCCCGTATAAAATTCAAATACTATCTGAATAGTCATCTAAGGGAACATTTCCATTTGCATAAAAATATTATCTAGAAAGCGTAAGTCTCTCTCTGTGTGTGTGTATATGCATATATATACAAATATACACACACATATGCGTGCACACTCACACACGGGGTTTTCAAAAAGTTTATGGAAAGATTTGTATTAGCTTTAACTCTATTTGTCCATGAGCTTTTTGAAGTACCCTCATATACATTTTTATTCCTTACTCCCTTGGAATTTCTATAGGAGTGTCACTACCTCTGGAATTCTTCATTGGCTAGAAAGAATACAATAATAATACAATAATAATACAATAAAAAAGTAAACAGTAATACAGTATTAACATGTTTTCTCTTAGCTCCACCTCTCCTATTATGTGGTGTCAAACCATGACTCTTCAGGAAAGTATCAATTTATACTGCTGTAAATTTTGCCACTGTCCTCAAAGGCTCATCACATAATGCCATTTAGAAGTGTTAGACATTCCTTTGCGGGAAACTTTTTGTACCTGCTTGAGACTTGAGGTATTTGTCAACTTCCAGTGTCCTTCCTGCACTTAGTCTATGTATGCTTCATGGTTTGTAAGGCACGTGGTGGCTTTTTTGTTTGCTTATTTATTTTGTTACAACTGAGATTTTCTTCCATATTTTACTATTTTTTGTTGGCTTGTCTATGTTTTGGAAGAAGGGAGAAGAATAAAAATACCTTTTATTCCCCTCCCTACCTTTTCCCGGAAGTCACAGCATGACATTTCATGACGTGTGTGCACCTTTCCTAGTTGATAAGTCCTCTGACAGCAGACTGGCCTTCAGAGACTCCCCTGCTTACCAGCACCTGGGAGGTGATCAGCATTAAGTTCATAGAAGAAATTAGACACTCAGTAGTGAATCAGAGATGTGCAACTTCACTGATTCCTTTAACTTTCCTTTTTTCTTGCCTGCTGATATTTTATAGTCGCTAATTTCCAATCTTCACAGTTCTCCCTGTTACTGTGAGTAACTTTCTCCCTTATAGTCACTAGCTTATTATTTTTCCTGAACTTTTTGAAGTTCGTTAGGTTTCTTTCTCTCCTTCTCTCTGTCATATTAAGAAGAACCTTAGCATTTTCTAGAAACTGCCTCATGTTTTCCACTGTTGGTTCTTCTGTTTCTATATTGCACTGTCATTTGACTTTTTGTATCTATTTACCCAAATTTCCACCAGATTCCTCACTCTAATACACATTTATTTTGAGGCAAAAAACCTGATAAGTGGCTTTTCCCCGTTTCCCATTAATTTTATTGTCAAGTCATATTTACAGAGAATATGCATTTGGCCCTCCAAAATTTTTTTCATTAAAATATTTAATTGTGTGATTTTTTTCGCCTTTCTTTCCCTAAGGTTATTTCCCAACTTTCCTTTCCAATGTGTCTATCTTTGCTGTGACTCCAGAGGCTTCCCCCTCTCCTTCTGTACCTTTCTTCATATCCCCTAACTGCTCAGAAGGGTCTAGAATCCCACTGTAGTTTTATTCTTATGACTGAAGGCTTTCTTCCTTATTAAAATGCAGACCCTTTCTGGAGCAATGCCACAAGGAATCACTTGAAGAGGCATCATTGTTACTCTTCCTGAGGCTTCTGGCCTGGAAAGGGGGGTGCTGGGCCTGGAATGGGGATGCTGGGCCTGGAGGGCCCATTAAGGATGGGAATAGCCTTAATGTTCAGGACCTGGTGGACATGCAATTATACCTGCAGGAATTTGTAGTATAAAAATGCTATTATGTGTGTAAATGATTAATTATAACATTTATAAGTAAACGCCTTTTGCCATTTTGGTTAATGCAGTCAAAAATCCTAAAGGGTGACACATGCACGCCCCTTCCCTGTACCGGGGGAGCATTGGCATGGCTGGAGCCTCCTGCAGTGGAAGGTGCAGAATCCCCTGTGGTCCTCAGAAGCCCTGCCTGCTCTGCCGCCCCGACAGCCTGGGGACGGCCAGCCACGCTTTCCTGCTGCTTTCTGCCGGCTTCCTCCACCTCAGGGCTTTTTTCTGTCAGTCAGAAGTTTCCCAGGAGAGTGATGTTATTTTTGCTTCTTGGTGCAGGCAAAAAGGCAACGGGCATAAAAGAGGGCAAAGAGTGGTGACTGAATTTATGACTTCCACTCAAATTTTCCTAAGAGACCTCTTGGCCCTGAGCTTTTCGTGGTGCCCCCATTATCTCTGTCCCTTTCTCTCTCTCTCTCACCTCAGCTGAAACTATGGCAGCAAGAAGACATGGCTGGGCTATCTAGCATTTGTATTTTCTACATTAATGCCTCCTTCAGTAACAAGGTTAATTGAGAGTTGACAGTAATTGCTCTATGTGAGCATGAAGCACTCAGTGTGATTTGGTGACCCATGGACCTAATGCATCTACTTCATGGTATCTCTTTATCTCAAGGATACATAAAAATGATGAAATATTCCAATCAAAGAGAATTGGAGTAAAGTTTTGTTTCAGTATAACCTTGAAGAAATCAGGCAGGGTGGCTTGCGTGAACATAGCACGTAGCATCCTGATCTGTGCAGATTCCCATAAATGCCAAGCTGGCCTTGATTAGGAACACTAATGGCCGGAAACCACCACCACTCCCAAAGCCTTGCAACTCATTTTGCAGGGATAACCCAGGGGAGGCTCTTCTTACCATGTGCAGTTTATTTCTGAACCCTGTCACCCTTTTAAAGAAGCATTACAAATAATTCTATGACATTATGTGGTCTGGAAGCACTGAAGTTTATTAGGAGCAATCAAACCAAGAATGCCTTTTGTCTCCTGTGAGTTTGTTGACTTTTGTACTGGCAGATACTATTGTACTTAAGAGAGTAGGCCTAGGCTTTTAACCAAAATAAAAGGGGTGAGGGGCTGGAGGTGAGTGGTGAAAAAAAAAATGCGTATGATGAGTATGAAAGGGCCCCTATCATAAATCCTAAACGTTGTCTTCAACTGCTGTCCAAAGAAAATTATACACTTTCCATTCATTCCAGTCTGTGCATCCTGTTTATTTGTAGCTGCTCAGATTGAATAATACATGTAATCCAACGTTGCCACCTCACCAGTGTCCTTGGTGCTCGGGTTGCTTGGGGTTGCTCTAACCCCAGTGCTGGCCAGACCCATCCCCCTGTGAAGATGAAGAGGTCACTCTGAGTGGGTCTGAAGAGGCTCTGGAGCTTTGGATCTCTTCTATTATGGGATGGGTGTCCAGAGTATGAGGCGCCAACGAACATGTGCCTGTGTAAACTTTTCTGGAATTTGACCTTCTTATCTGAATTTAGTCTCAAAGCTATTTGTTAAGTAGCAGTTTCTGGTGTTATAATCAGGTCATGTAAAGACTCGGTGAAGGTTTCATATGCACTATCCTATTCTAGAATACTTTAATATGTGTTTGTACTTGTGATGGGGAATGTATGGTACCTGCTTCCTTAGGAAACATAGGGAAAATGGAATTTAAAATCTCAAATGCAAATTCAAAGAAAAAGTTTATTGCAGTTATTTTTTGAAAGTGATTCCTGAAAGTCTTCATTTATTGACATACTGGCTAACTCCAAACTATGAATAAGAAAAATTTTGAGATGCATACAAGTTTTAGATAGTCATACCTCTACAATTTAGAAAACATTATTTTCATTACTGATTTTTAAATGTGAGAGATTGGTTTAAATGGAAAACAAGTATATCAATTAATATTAACTACTAGTATTAATGTCTGCTGATGTAACACATAAAGGAAGGGAATTTGATTCTATTTGAGATTGTAAATAAAAGCAAATGTCTTAATATTAAGGAGCAAGTTTTTTAAAAGCACATTGCTTTATTCTACAAACTCTGGATTTAACTTAAAAATATACTTAATATCTGCTGATCCTCTCTTTATTAAATTTTCACACAGGTACCCAAAATCAAGCTCTTTTCTATTTTCTTTAAACCTTAGCTGATGTTTTAAGTTTAAGTTTTTTTAAATGCCCGTTTTCTTTCTTTTCACCTCTGAAGTTAAAAATACAATATTAGCTAGGTCATATTTTATGGTAAAACCCAGTTCACTGTTGGTAGAGTCAGTCATATGCTTGGCCCCTGCACTGACATAGGAATGAGAGTTGAGTTTCTCAAGAGGGAATGAGGTGAGGATTCACTCAAGATCAGTAAGCAAAATGAGCCATATTTCCCATATTCCCATTACCAGGAGTAAGGCTCAGAAGACTGTAATTGTCTAACCTAGGTGAGTGGTCTTACAATTATTTTTAATAGCCTTTTCAAAAGACTAAGGACATAATATGATTAGACAGATGCCCCTGAGAATGAACCAGGTTGCTTTCAATCATCTTAATGTTCCTTTCTCCTAAATGACAACAAAAGATTTCCTGCCCAAGTGACCTATTTGTACACATTCATGGTAACCCAGAGCAGTCAGCTTTCTTAATGCTTGCGAGACAGATTCCTTAAACACAACAAATACTTACATTTTAACAAAATCTTACCGTAGGTGCCCACTTTTAATCACACTGAAGGGAAAGCCACACATTTACATCCAAACTGTTCAAAGGACAGAAGTTCTCGTCAAGTCAATAATTGTTTGTGGATACATGGAACCTACTGTGTAGTAAGTACTGAGTGCTGGAAGCCAGGATGTTGTTGACTAGGAATCCGCCTTGGCCTTCAAGGGCTTCACAGTCTAGGGAGGGTGACTTTATAAGCTGTATCAACAAGGAGATTTAAAATAGGGCATGATGAGTAGAGCAGTACATGTGTCTAAGGTACAGAGAAGTGGCCCTGAAGAGGAAGGGGTTAATTTTAGTGGGTGGGAGGTCGTGGAAGACTTCCCAGAAATGATGCTGTGTAAGCTCTGTTTTAAAGAATGACTAAAAATTTATTGGACGTAGGAAGAGTAAGTTCTGGTGCTGTAGGGTGACAATAGATAATAATATTATAAATTTCAGGATAGCCAGAAAAGAGGATCTTGAATGTTACAACCATAAAGAAATGATAAATGTTTAAGTGATACATATGCTTACTATTCTAATTGGATTATTACATAATATACATATGTATTGAAACAACAAACTGTGCATATACAATGAAAAATAAATAAATCGGGCCGACCCAATGGCACACTCGGGAGAGTGCAGCGCTGGGAGCGCTGAGGCTGCGGGTTCGGATCCTATATAGTGATGGCTGGTGCACTCACTGGCTGAGTGTGGTGCAGACAACACCATGCCGAGGGTTGCGATCCCCTTACCGGTCAAAAAATAAATAAATATATATATATATATAATATATGTATATATATTATATATATATATATATAAAATAAATAAATATAAATAAATAAATAAATAATAGAAGTAATTACACATTAAAAAAAAGAACTTATCGGATGTATAAGTGAATGATGCTTTTAGCTGCAAGTAACAGAATATCTCCAGATATTCACCTGGCTCACTCATTTCATTCAATCCTCTGCTCAAATGATCACCCCTCAGCAAAGCTTCTGTGAATAATCTATATGAATTAGCCTCCCATTATTCTCTATTCCCCTACCTTGCTTCATTTTCTCTGTAATGAATTCCACTACCTGGCACATCATATGTTTATTCTTTTATTTGTGTAGTATATCTTCTCTGACTTGGTTCATAGTCTGTGAGGCCAAGGAGATTGTTTGTTTTATTTACTGTTGTATCCCAAGCAGTAAGGGCAGTGTCTAAATAATTCAATATTAGTTGAGTGTCATCCATCCAACCGTGGCTTAAGCAGTATATTTAATATCTCACAAAACAAGAATCCTGTAGACAGTAGTTTCATGATGGCATTGCATTATCACAAGAGGCCTGGGCATTTCCTGTTTTCCACTCATCTATCTTCAGAGTGTCACCTTTTCGTCCTTGAACTTGCCATCTACAGCCTCTGGAGGATTGATAAAGTGCCAGGCATCACATTCTTCACAACTATGTTCAAGGCAAGAAGAGGAAGAAGCTCTTAAGGAGCCCTTCCCACATGTCTGTCTCTTCATCAGGCAAAGGCATCATTTCCAGAAGCTTCACTGCAGATTTCCCCTTAGGTTTCATGGGTCAGAACCATCACAGGACTATAACAGCTGCATGGGAGGCCAGGAAAGCAAGTAGAAGCAGAAGGAAATGAGGTTACCATGAAGACTTAAACTAATTATGATTTGTCCTTGGGGACTGGGCACATTGCTGCCCAAACAAAATCAGGAGTTTCAAGAAATATTATAAGTTACAAATTTCAAGAATAACAATAAAGTGTAAAGTAAGTAAAAACTAATAAGATTTTAGGTAATTTATTTTTTGCTTATGTCAACATGAAAAATAAGTACAGTAAAGTTGATGAGACTAATATGGACATTTTCTGTTGAAGCCAAGAAAGGCAATTTTTCCCATTCATTCCCTACCAATACCATTTTTAGTGCATTCTCACCAACATTTTGATAAATGACTATCTAAATCTGACATTTGAAGAAGTCGTCAAAGTCAGATTTCTTACACAGTTGATTAAATTCTTTATGTTTAATTTCTGAAATTTCATACAGAATGTGTCAGAGGTGTCCCTTGCTTTAGACCACCAACTCAGAAATGTGCACAACTGGGTTCAATAAGTAAAAATCTTCCTTTAACATTCCCTTTCGCCCCCGAGAAATTGTAGAAAATTATCATGCCCTGTATGTCATTTAGAGTTCCCACTCTCTCTGGGTAAAAAGGTCACAGAAACAACTCAGAAAGTGCAGATATCTTCTTCCCATATTTAGATTCGTAAGTAAAATGTATATTTGAAATTTGAGATCAAGGAAAGGTAGAATTGACTTTAAGTAACATTAATAATATGTGTATATTATAAAGTAGATGTATGATTCCTGTCCTCAAAAATACCACCCCCAAAACCTGGACCTTATTTATGTCCTTGTTTTAGGAACCAGTGACAAGATGCAACATTATTGTTGATTAAAAATAAAAAAGGACGTATTCATTTTTCTTCTTCCTTTGCATATCTCCCTCCCTCCTTCCTTTTCCCTCCCTTACTCTCTTTCTCTGTCTCTGTATTTTTCTTTTTCCCGTTATCCCTCCACCCCAACTATTGCTTTCTATGTAGAAAAAGAAACGATTTGCTATGTGGGTGTTCCTGAAATTACTACAGTCCCTGTGGGTGTTTTGAGGCAACTCTTACCTGCTTTAGCTGGATCAAAGTATGCTGTGTTACATCAGTTGATATAAAAAGTAATTTTCCCTCCAAGGAAGGAGCTAGTGGACCTTCCACCTACACAAAATTTTTTAACTTTTAGTTATGCCATGTGATTACCATGCTAATGACTTGCTTATTAATGGTGTGCCCAAATTTAAAGGCATGACTGGAGAGGAGTTTTATTACCTCACCACTTGATCTTACAGAGATTCCTCCCTTCCGTTCATTTGCCTTAAAAATCAGCTACAGAATAAGAAGACTGCCTTTATATAAGCATAAATAACTAAACAGAAAGAAGCCTTAGCACTCCCATGGCCAGAGAATAATCTGAACATGCCCATGCCCAGAGGATTGCTGTTACAGTGGAAGACAAAATTAGCATTGTGTCAACAAAGGAAAAGTCCCTCAGATTCATCAATGTAGCAACATTTTTGACTGAATATTCAGAAATGCTACCTGCAAGCCCCCTCTTCACCATTACCTCGGAGCTCTAAAGAAGACACCACACTCCCAGAGGCCTTTGCTGCTGCCTCTGGTTTGGGTTCTCAGCCTGTGAATGAGCAGTTCCACTTGCACTTCCCGAGACTTCACACCATCCCCCTTCCCATAAAACAACCCAAGAGCCTGAAAAATCTTGTAATGAGAGCTGACTTACCTTCCATAGACCTTCTGGCAAATTTAGTTAATATATATTGAATGCTAAGCACCAGTCACTATGTTAACAGCTATCACATGGTTTCACTGGCTCTAGAAAGAGTTTTCTATAAATGAGGCATTAGGCAACAGGAAGTCACTCATCCCTACAGATTGTGATGCTGGCAAGAGCATTGGGGCACCTTGGGGTGGGAAAGCTGCCACCGTCTTGGCTATAGCAGCCAGTTCTTACTTTGCTCTGTCCTATCTACAGAAAATGCCTGTCATATTGGACCTGGTCAATAATGTTTGATGAGCGACATTTGTGCTCCATGAGTCTCAAGCCAAAAGGGTAGTCAGGGAGGAAAAAGAAAAAAGAGCTCTGGGGGTGGAAATCACCCACATGAAGTAGGTTTCCTTTGGATCCCCTGGCTCTTTTCACAGATCAACATCAAAACAGATGTATCTCCCTAATCTTTGCACCTTCCTGAACTGCTGATCCTCAAAGTAATAAGTATAACCTCCTGTCTCTTAATTGACAGAAGAGTTCTTCAACTACAAAAACATCTATAATTGGTCAGTAATTCTAGAGGGGTCTAGCAGAAGACAAGGAATTCAGGTGAACCAAATGCCAAGAAGAGAACATCCTGAAGGCAGACAGATTGCTGATGCTTGGGCTGCGTATTTGCAGCCATTTTGATTCCAGAGATGACCATTTACTTCTAACTCCTTCTACTTTACACAGCATAGATCACCACAGAAAAGTTTAAAAATCAAAAACCAAAGTCCACACAAATCTCCGCAATAAGCATTTGTTACTTTTATAATAAGATAACCCCACAGAAAGGTATTAGAAAAGCAATCTTAGAAATTCTCACATTTGGGAAATAGATCACAAGCATATTTGCAAATGTGTTCCCATTTAGACATGTTCATGCTCTGACTTTAAAGAGCAAATTGTCCATAGAGGGAACACAAAGGGATGTTGACATTTTCTTGATATGATACTAAGACACAAATACACCAACCTCTCCAAAAGTTCTTTCCCCATTGCAAACTATGTACAACACTTGCTACATAATTTCCTAGTTTGTTTATGCATAAAATCTAAACTAAACAAAACACAGAAAACCTTAGGCTTCTTCCTCTCCTAGCTCCACAGCAATTAAAGAGCACTGGGGCAGCCATTTGCAGGTGCCCAGTGTGCTGGGACAGTACTCGAATGTCCTCGTAGCCCAGCACCAAAACACTCAGTTTTGTTAGTCTATTTCAAGATCATCCTTCTCTCAGTAACTGATCTCATGCTACCTCAATGATTATAGACTAAATCAGAAAGATAGGTAATTTATGATGAGAAGAAATTGTCAGGCAGACTAAAAAATCGTCAGAATACCCTAGCTGTTCCTATAGACAAAATCACTTTGAAAAAGTCAAAAGGGAACCAGAAGATTTCTGGATGAACTTGAAACCAAGGCAAGGAGTGGTAATTGGATAATATTAGTGGAAGGTGGTCAAATTACTATAATCTTATGCATCCTTTTGCACCGTAGGGCTTGACATGCTAGGTCGACCAGAATGCTCCTTTGAGGACTAGGGGACCCTGTCCTCCATACAAAGTTGGAGATGTATTCTTGCTCTTTAATACTCATAAGTCTACTCACTGTTATGACTGCTTTTCTTCTGTTAACATATCTTTGTTGGTCAGGCTATATTTCATTTAATTAGACTCCAACGTCCACTGTTATCATAGTATTCTGGTCTATAGTATATGCTGATACTACACCCAAGGCACTGAATGTAGGCACTCATTAACACAGTCATCTGACAAAGGATACTTCTACAGAAGGATGATCTAATTTATCAATTAACTTTTACTGGATTAGATTAAATTAGGTGTTTCTTAATTTTATTCTCAGATGGTACCTTTAAATTCAAATTGTGGGTAGCTGGATGTCTCACCTATGTATTACAGCTACCCTTTGGGATATTCATATTAATGTAATTTTATCTAATAACTAGACCATGGTGCCTTTTTATTAAAAAGAAAAGAGAGAGACAGAGATAGCAAGAGTGTGATTATTCAGTGATTTTATGATGCACAAAGGTCCGAACAGTTTTTTGAAAAAGAAACTTTAATCAATGCTAATTAATTGACAGTCATTCTCTAACATAATAAAAATAGTCTTGTGTGAAGTTTATGAATATCTGTTTAGTTATTTATTTATTGTCACTTGACAGAGAGTGAAAGAAGCCTTGCTTTATTTATTTTTAAGTGGAATTCAATTTTAAGTAGATCTAACTTTGAACCCATGAAAGGAGCGTTGGTTATTCAAATGCTAAAATGACCGCCTTATGGGATAATCTCACCGGTCTAAGGCATAAAGCAACTAAATGTGGTCCTAAATGTAGTCAAAAGAGTGTGAGCTTTGAAGACTGACAGAACTAGGTTCCAATTCTGGATCCAGGACTTTCTAATGCAGATTTTATAAACTCTTAAAAACCTTGGTTGTCTAATGTGAAGAGTGGGCTCAATAAAACCTACCTCACCTGGGTTATTCTGAAGAACACTGAAAAGCGTAGACTGCGTAGATCAGTATCTGCCACAAGACAAGCAGTGAAAGTGTCAATTTCCATTCATTTGCCCTAAAAAATGGCCTCACATCACAGAGAATATTGTGTTAGATAACAGCATTTATTATTTATAACAGTGATACTGTCACATTGCAAATACTCATTCCAAAGAACAGAAGATACAAGTTCTTAAAATTTCCAAGGTAGGGCCATGCCATCCAAAGTCCCAGAAGGAAGTCTTATGGTTCACAAAGTCAGTAGCATAGTTGAAGGTAGGGAGGAAGACTCAAATACTGGTTAAAGGCTTCAAGGGAAGGCTGGCCAGTTGGCTCAGTTGGTTAAAGTGTGGTGTTGATAACAATAACAAGGTTAAAGGTTTGGATCTCCTTACCAGACAGCTGCCAAAAAAAAAAAAAAAAAAAGGCTTCAAACTAACTGCTAGCTAGAATTTACAACATAAATTAGGAATGGGTCTGCTCTACTAAAACTTTCTTACCAAGGATTTCCAGCTTAGTTCACCTGGGGATTTTGGAGGGAAAAGCATAATATGCTGTGAGAGCACATGCAAGGAAAAAGGGCCTGAGTCTAGGGCAGCTCAAGGGAGGCTTCTTAGAGTGTGTGATGTTTAAGCTCCCATCTGTATGGTCAGGGTGGGCTGGGTGGGATGGTGGGAGGCATTCTGGGCAAAGGGGGCAGCATGTGTAAGGGCCTTGTGGTTAAAAGGAGCTCTCAAGCAGCTCAAAGGGACTAGTAATTAAAAGAGCATATAAGAGTTAAACAGGCTGGAGTTACAAGCAAAGGGCTGTGATGGACCAGGGAAAGAAGTCATTACTTCTGGCAAGAAAGGGGGGGGGACTGTACAATGAAAGTAACAATTGATAGAGCTTAGATTTTGAAAAGATTTTTTAAATGAATTTCAAGCTGCAGTTATAAAATACACCAAGTAATGGACATGTGGAAAGGTGTGATGAGTTTGGGAAGCTATACATAGTCTGGTGAATGGGATACCTGGAAGAAGCTGGAAAAAGACTATACAGAGAATTTGGGGCTGGATCACAAAGGGAGTTTTGATTTTTATCCTGCAAGTAAGGAGGAGCTGTTGGAAGTTTTTAGCTGAGAAGTTCTTCAAAGTTAACTGTGAGGCCAAGGTAAAGCATAGATAGAGTTAAAACTGAAGCCAGTGAGTGTAGCCAAGAAGCTACCGCAATAGTCCAGGATAGGGGCAGAATAGCCTGGAACTGGGTAAAGGCAATGGGACCTGAGAGTGGGGACTGTCAAAGATACTATTGTGAGAGTAAGTTCAACAGGGGACCTCAGATCCAGGGGCTTCCCTCCTGGTAATTTATTCCTCTGAAGTACTCATACAGGTGCATAAACAAATACATATAACATCCACTGCAGCCTTATTAGAAATTGGACAATTGGAAAGAATGTACATATCCATTGGTAAAGGAGTGCTTAAGTATATTATGGTGCATAATCATACGATATCTCCTTAAAATATTTTAAGTTGGAATAATTGCAGAAGACTAGCTATACTATAGTATGATGTAATTTTGTAAAATAGTGTGTGGAGTACATTTTACATGCATAGAAAAAGATCTTCAAAGATATCTTTTCTTTCAACAAGGATTATATCTGCAGGCTGAGAATGCAAAAAAAAATTTACTTTTTATACATTTCTTTATTACAAATGTTTTGATGCTTAAAAATGTCTGTCTGTCTGTTGCACGTCTACAATGGACGGCATTATCTTAGATTGAGTTCCCTGTGCACAGGCTTTGAGGTGGAGAACACACACTGAAAAAAGCAGCTCTTGGGAGATACACCCATCAGGGAGTAAGGAAGACAGCAGTGGGCAGAGAGGGAAGCTGACCCGCATTGCAGCTGTGACTAGAGCTGGGATGGCCCTTCAGAGTTGTCCTAAATTGAGGCATTGGGGCTGGGTCTTTGTATCCTTGCATCAGCCAGACATTGGATTTGAACTGTTCCTGAACAGGGAGCATGACCTTGGCCATGGCAGTTCCCTGAAGCTCGGGGTAACTCCCAATGAAGGATGCAGCTGAGAACTGATGTTTCTAACAGCCAGGGGACGGATGCAGGGGCCCCAAAGAGGGGATCTGGGAGAAGCAGGACAGTGTCCATGACAGTTATTTGGTATAAATTTAAAATGAATTTTGGGGCGTTGTAGACTTTGCTTAACTATCACAGCTTAGCTTTCACTAATGCAAAGACAAAGGAAGAAAAATGATAATCTCAGTGCAGAAAATATTCAATGAAATTAAACCTTTTTGATTAAAAAAAAACCCTTAGCAATTAAGAATAGAAAGCAATTTATTTAACCTGATAACAAATACTTTCTCTGGCCTGTTCTTCCACTGAAGATACGACCCCTCTGTGGACCAGGCTCCTCAGGTTCAACACCCTTCACCACTTTGCAGGGGCTCAGGCCTTGTTGTCCATCTCCTTGGCCACAATCCATAGAATGTTCTGATTCTGATATTGATATTGGCCTCCAGGGCAGTCCTAGTTCTGGTTTTTTCTCTATTCTTTTTTTTTCCCCCCCCCTGTATGTTTCTTTCTTTCTTTCTTTCTTTCTTTTTTTTTTTTCTTTTGGCTCCTAGTGATTTCCCTTCCTTTCTTCTGTGCTCAGAAATACATTTGACAGTATATTTGTTGTAATTTATTTAGCACCTAGTGTTTCACCGCAGGAAGGTTTTTCGGTGTATCTAGTCCACAGTACTGCAGAAAGCGAAACCCCAACTGTCTTCACCAAAGGCATTTTTTCCTTTTACTGCTCCTAATGTGACTTTTCGTTTTATTTTCTATATTTTATTTATTTCTTAAGTTCTTTTCACCCGCCTTTACCCTCTTCTCAAATGCTCTATCTTAAGTCTCTGTTTTTCTTCTTCGACCTCTTGTCTTTAATGGAAAATTGTATGATCATAAATTATACCTATTTTGGCATAATTTTCCTGGTTTGTATTATTTGGTTGCCTTTTTTAAATTATATTCCTCTTTGTGTCTCTTTTTGTGGTATCTACCAGTACATTCCATATTATTTCTGTTCTTGTGATTACTCATCCTTAAATTGGTTTGTTCTTCCTGAGCCAGCTATCCGTGAAAGGATAGAACTAGAGACAGGCTAGGGACTGAGCTAAGACAGCTTAAATTTCCGTCTATTTTCCATCACTGCCCTGCCCTGGAGAATGGCTTCTTTCTGGGCTCAACTCATTTCTCTCTCCTTGGCTCATTTTTATCACAACCCTATACATGGTCACACAACTTTTGGCCTTCATCAAGTGAGCATGAGCTGCACATTCAGGCTGGTTACCACTGACCTTTGCTCACTGACCTTGACATAGCCATATCCTGCTCTTGCAGAAGTGACACACTGGCCTGCTTCCATATTTAGCATCATCACCTCTGACACCTGAAGCCAAACAGGGATCAGAGCACTTCCCCAACGCTCCCACACATCAAGACCTTGTGTTCCCTGCAAGGGTCATTTAATGTCCCTCGGGATGTGCCACTTGTAAAGCTCTCTGTTCTGCTCACTAGACCAGAGAGCTGCAGGATCTTGTTTCCTTCATCAGAGTCTTCCCGTGTCCTTGTTCAATTTTCCCGACACTTGACAGCCTTTTTAAAAGGTGATGTTTGGATTATGGGTATTTCCTACCTTCATTAGTTTCATTTCTGTTTCTCATTCTCCTCTTTCTTGTTTGACTTCAGGAAGGAGAGCTTCTACTCTTCCATCTGGATCTAGCAGCCTGGGGAAGAATTATTGTAGGATGATAGAAGAGTCAAACAGGTTAACAGATCTTTTATTTTCCCAATAGAAGAGCTGAAAAGGGATGGGCTGTAAGAATAGCCTGGAAAGAAGGAGTTATCTTTCTTACATACAGAAGGACAAAAAACCACAGAGAACATAAAGGAGAAAGTTTAGGTCAAGAAGGAGAAAACTGAGGGTGTAAAAAGTTACTCTGTCCAGTGGAAGATGTGAAGTCTGGCACATACAAGGAACAGCAATATGCTTTATGCATTTATTCAGCAAATTTTTATTACATACATGTATATGCCAGGCAGTGGGGAGACAGCAACGAACAAGGCAGACAGGTTCCTGCTCACTGACACTTGACTTTCTCATAGAGGAGTCAGACAGTAAACAACTGAACAGCAGCCACAATAACACAAAGAGCCTATTTCCCATCAGAGTCTATGGTAGAAAATAATGGAGCAGTGAGGGCTTGCATGCAGAGGTGCTGTTTAAGCTAGACGTGAAGGAACAGAGAATCCAGCCATGTGAAAATGGGGGAGGAGCATGCCTGGCACAGAGAAGAGAACATGCTATAGCCCTGGAGTGGGAAATGACTTAATACTTTTTAGGGACAATCAAATTGCCAGTTGGAGTTTAGGAAGCAAGAGAGAATGTGGCACAAGCTGAAGTTGGAGAGAAAGGTAGGAACCAAACCGTAGGGGCACTTGTAGGAGTTGGGTTTTTATTCTCATATTATTTGCTTAGTCAACAGAGATAATTAAGGATCTAAATGTAGATAAATATAGATAACTTATAAATCTACCGAAAAGATGGCAGTTGAAAGCCATGAAAAAAAAGGTACAACATCAACATGTGCTTTAGAACCTCTCTGTATGGAGATTGTGCTGTTAAAGTAATTTGGGCAGGATGTGTAGCACAAAAAATGATAACGTTCCTTGCAGACTCATAATTAGAAGAAGAGGACGTCCTTGTCACTCTTCTAGGAAGGCGTGCTAGAAACTAATCATACTCCAGATTAAAAAGATACTGTGACAGTTTGGAGGGACCTATGCTTCACTGTACATTTCTGAATTTGAAAGTATGGTTGAGGGAAATAAGCCAGAAGGAGAGGACTTAGGGACTCAGGATGTCCTAGATCTGGGAGGTAGGAAGACAAGGGCCATGTCAAACGAGACGTTCATTCTGTGCCTGGGGGTCATCAGATAGCACCCAGGACACACAACTGATTCTCATGCCCATGCTTCATGTGTTCAGAAAGAGAAGTCACAATTGGAACCATCTCTAAAGATTACCTCTAATCAACATGGGACAGCAAGTTATGAAAAAGAGACCTGGAAGCAAGGTAATAGAGCCCAAACCAGAATTTAAATTCTTTCCTGTCAGAAGCTGGTAAAGTCTGAGTACTACTACATTAGTTTTAAATGGGAAAGCAATTTTATAGGATCCTATCCTGTTGAAGCTGAAGACTTTGAAGCTGTATTTGTTTATGTCCTCCCCTCCTCTCGTCTTCCTTTCTTCCCTCCTTCGACACTGAATGTTTGAGATCATGCTACATGGCCTCAGTAGACAACCTGTAGTTAAGTGACTCTTTAGCTTTCTTCATGGCAAATTTCTCTGCAACATCCTTTTCTTTTGAATTGGTTTTACGAAATTTCAAAGAGTTTCCCATTAATGGATAATGCATCTTAGAAGTAGTCTAGAGCTGAAGTTTCAATTCCAACTGGCCTCCATAGGAGAGACTCCTTTCAGAAAGAGAACTATGAATCCAGTTTTCTTTTGACATTAATTCTTAATAGTCCCAAGGGTTCAGATGGGGCATTAATGACTAGCTGTCACTCAAGTATTTTGTCTCAAAGCTTGAAGGACTGGAAAGCGACTGTGCTCTTCTCACTGTCAGTTCAAGTACAGTATTCTCAGTCCTGGCAGCCAAGAAGCAGCAGGTGCACAGTGAGGGATAGCTGGCCACTGGTCCTGGCCAGGAAAGGAGCTTCTTTACAACAGTGGGACATTTCAGTACCACTCAGCCTGCCCAACAGAAACTATTTTTGTTTTATATCCATGCCCTGGTAGTAGGGTTCAGACTTATTTTGGGTTCAATGATGACCGTACTGTCAAGAGGATATCAGTGCAGGATGCCAAGAAGCTACCATCTGTGCTGTGTTTATATCTAAAGAATTATTTACAAGACTGATTACTCAGTTAGCTGTGCCTTCTGACCTTCTAGTGTTACACTTATAAAGGTGACTAACACTTTCTTGAAAGTCACTTTACTTTTAATAACCCATCTAATTCCCTCAATATGTGGTAGGGGTCAAAGTATTGATCAAAGTTCTACTGTCGGGTAGTGACTCCATAGTGCTTTACATGTGGTAAGCAGCCATGAGTGATCACTCACGGTGAACAGAAAGTAGCTCTCAACAGTGCTGTGTCAGTTAATGTTTGACAGCTGGCTCTTCATGGAAAAAGTAGCCAATTTATAGCATTTTCCAACTTTATAAATTCAAAAACTGAAATAAAATGGAAAATTACACAAAAGGTGAAAATGTGTAAAATCAACTCAAGAAAAAGTAGAAAGCCTTAATAGCCCTATGTTTATTTTTTTGAGATGAGTTTACAATTAAATCTGCCCACAAGAAAAATGGAGAGTTCAGATGGGATTACTGGAGGTTTATCAATGAGGTAAGCAATAAGTAATACCGATCTTACACAATGTCCTTCAGAAAACAGGGGAGGAAACACATCCCAACTCATTTTTTTGAGGCCAGCAAAATTAGATGAAGACATCATGAGAAAAGAAAATTACATATCAGTATCCTTCATGCAAAAAAACATCCTTTACAAAATATCAGTAAATTGAATTCAACTATATGTGTTTATAAATTATAATACATGGTGACCAAGAATGAAAGTTTCGTTTGACATTTAAAATCAGTTGATATAATTCACCATATTAACAGAATTAAGGAGAAAAGCTATATGACTGTCTCAAGATATGCAACAAACTCATCTGAAAAAAAATCAGCATACATTCATGATGAATATAAACAAGGGTAATTCAAAGAGTTTGTGGAAAAATAGAATTAAAAGTCAATAATCTTTCCATGAACTTTTTGAAGTACTCTCATTCATATATTTGTGTGTGTATGTGTGTGTATACACACACACATGCATACATGTCTCCCAAGTAAATTAAGAGTAGAAGAGATCTTCCTCAACTTTATAAAAGGCATCTAAGAAAGACCTGCAGTTAATATCAAACTTAAATGTTGAAAGACTGAACACTTTCCCTAAGATAGGGAAGAGGCAAAGATGCTCACCCTTAATCATTTCTATTCAACATATTGTTGTTAGTGCAATAAAAAATGAAAAGAAGAAAGAAAAAGAAGTAAAAGGCACACACATTGTAAAGGAAGAAGAAAAACTGTATTTGCAGATTGTGTAAGCATAAAAATCCAAAATAATTTCCAAAATAACAACTAGAATTACTAAATGAATTTAGCAAAAGTATAAGATACAATGTCAATATTTGAAAATCAGTTATATTTTTTTAAAGGCTAGCAACAAAGAATGTAAAAAATGTAATACTATCTGCAATAGCATCACAAAACATGAAATACTTAGGAATAGATTCAACAAAATATGTGCATTATCTGCACACTGAAAACTACAAACATTTCTGAGAGAAATTAAAGAAGACCTAAATAAATGGAGATCTAAATTATGTTCATGTGCTGGAAGACTTAATGTTGTTAAGATGTCAGTTCTCCCTAGACAGTCACAGTGAGAATTCTAGCAGGATATTTGTGGAAATTAACAAGCTGAGATTCTAAAATTTAAATGGAAATGCAAAGGACTTAAAATAGCCAAGACTATTTTGGAAAGGGAGAACAGAGTAAGAGCATGTGGTAAGCGGAGTTCTGACATGGCCCCAAGATTCTGCCCCATCCTGCATGGGCCTGTATAATCCCCTCCCACTGAGTGTGAGAGGGACCTGTGAATACGATAGGATGTCAGTCTCATGATTAGATTAGGTTATATGGCAAAGGTGAAGAGATCGCCACCAATGGCTCCATCCGAGACTGAAATGGCCTCATGCCCATGTGTGGACAACCAGACTAAATGTAAAACTTAGGTCCTCACCCTACAGAAACAGATGCATCTTTCCCACACCTCAGGTCAAGGCAAACACAGTTGTTGTATAGTCTACCTTTGGGGTCAAACCAGGGGAAGATGCCCACCTGCACATGCCCTGAGGCATCCTCTAGTCTACTTGGGCAGGGAATCACAAGGGCACAGTTAGCCGGGGTGTGGTCTAGAAGGGGAGGGTGCAGACTCTAAGAAGACAAGCTACTTGGCCCAGGGATCTCCTCATTCCATGGAGATGGAGGAAGCTCAAGGTGGCGGGAGTAGGGCCTCCCAAAACAGGCATCTCAAACATTAATGTGCATATGAATGACCTCAGGATCTTATTAAAATGCAGGATCAGAACATATCAGGGTGAGATTTGGGGTTCTGCACATGTCACAGCTCTCAGGTGACATGGGTGCTGCTGATCCATGGGACCACACTGAACAGCAAGGCTGTACAGCATGGGGCAGTACTACCATGGAGCCTGGCAGTGCGTCCCTGGCGCTGAGGCATATAATCAGCCCTAATTGGATTGGTGTCACTTAAAGTTGTAAGATCTGTGCAGCAAAAAAGAAGTGAAAACAGAAAAGGCTATCTTTAATAAAGTGTCCACTATATGTCACTTGTAGTTTTATATCTGATATCTGACGTAATTCATTAGCAATCACCCTTCCTTGGAACCAGTTTAGAAATGCTGGGGTCAGTCACTTCAAGATGGTCTTGATTTCATAACATCTGTCATAGGGATCTTCTCTCTGTCCTAGTTACCCAATCCACAGTGCTAGGAAACCCCCCAGCGTCCTCTTTTTCTAAACCCTCTTTTTCTAAATCCTCTTTTTCAAGGACCTCACAACAACCAGGAAAACATTCTGGTTGGTTCTACTACAAAAGCATGCTATTAGACCTCAAATGAGCCATGGTAAATTCATGATAGTCTTCCTTTTATTTTATTTTATCTTACTGACTTCCTAACGCATTTTTCACAGCAATGCCCCAAATCATTCCATAATTTGTGCTCAACCCTATTTCCAACTGTCAGCAAAAGTGCTTGCATCCCACTTTAAAGAAGGGAAGAAAGCTTCATCTTATTCACAGCCCTAATCCCTTTCTTCTCTGGGGCTTTGCTTTAAGTCATTCCCTGCCGTTCTCCATTTGCTCTGACTTCTAGCGACTCAGAACATTGCCTAGATCTCCTACTTTGTAAAATCCTATGCACCCTCCTTATTCCTGTTGCTTTATCCCGCCCTCACTGCCCACTGTCAGGAACAAGGAGTCTTCTTTCACTGCCTACACCTGCCCCTGGGACCACCTCCTTAATCTCTTGCGATCTGGGCTTTACTTCCAACAAACTACCAAAACCACCAATTTGAGGGTCATTCAAGGGGAAAATAATTAGCATGGTTTTTACTGTCATGCCTATAAAAACACAGTAAGTTTTTAATTTCCTTAGCAAATCCTTTCTTCACAAAACAGGACTAAACTAAGTGTGTTGTAGATTCTATCTGTATTATTGGCCAAATTAGTGACAGCAAAATTAATGAAGTTATAGTGAGGTTCCATTTATGATATGGGAAACCTTATATAAAACAAATGTTATTAAAGTAAACAACCGGAAACCTTAATTTCTCTATTTGTTGAAAGGAAAAATGCAATAATCTGTATTCCAGCCTGCTTTATGGAGATAATGTTGAGAGTTAATATAATAAAGATTTAAAATAACTATCACAGTACACCTTATAAATGCAGTGACCATTAACATTTAGTACATTTGAAGTTTGAAGTGGAATAAGTAATCCAATATTGTGGATAATTCAAAAATTGTTCATTGCACTTGGAAAGTTATGATAGTTAACTTTAAGCTAATAATAGATTCTTATTCTTTATTTTTATATTATGCATTTACAAACTGGCGGCGAAAATAGTTGAATCAAAAGCAAGATAAATAACTGGGGATCCCAATCTGGTATTAAAACTATGTGTGTAATCTCTAGTTGCCTATTATAATTATCATCCATTGTGTTTTGTAAAACAATAAAGGTTTGTAACTTCCTAAATTTTAAGGATTTTTTTTTTCTGGCCAAGATTACCCATGTCGTAACTGACATAATTGGAAAAGTACTTTGGAACTGTTCTGATTACTAACCTTGATCTACCAAATGTAACCAGGTATTTTGTAAAAAGTGGCATTAAAATATTTATTATTTTTATTAATAAAATGTGGGAGCATGGATGACTTATAATTATAAAAACAAAATAAAAATCACTTCCATTTAATATTCATGTTGCATTTTTTCATTCTGCAGTATTTTTTATTTTGAGATGTCACTCTACAGAGACTTTGATCCCTCCCTCTGGGATGGATTCCTTTTTTATGCCACATTATTTGGCATTTACAAAAGTACACACTTCTTCGTTTAAATTTATTTGCTGAAAGTTAGGACCTTGGGCCATTCTTTTATTTCATTTGAACTTCTTTTCTCACCATTAATTTGAAGAAAGGTAAAATAATAAATTGAGTACTTTAATCTCTTTTGATGATTTTGTTGCTGAAGGGCCAAAACAAACCTCTGGAACCCAGATGAACTTCTAAATTATTCCAAGAGAATTAAGAAGCTTCCTTACCCTCCACATATCCTGCTTCTCAGTACAGCTAAAGCCCTTGCTTAGGTTGTATAAATTAATACATTTGCTGGAAATATGACTTTTGGACATTTCAGAGCAGTGGTTTCAGTGCTGTTAGTGGTGAAATGGAAACTTGAGAATGTGAAGATTAATTTAAACCACATGATGGGTTCGAGGAAAAGGGACATATTCTACAGTTTCTTGATTGTGTGCAGTAGGGAATGGGATCCGAATAAAACCACCAGTGAACTTTTAAACCCTCTTGAGAGGAATCAAACCAGCACAATTAGCCCTGAAATGGAGCTGGTTTTGATGACAGGCCTCTTCTCCCTCCCTCAGAAACAGATCCCTTGGCCTGGGAGAACAACTGGAAGATGGAATAGGGAGGAAGCACCCCGACTGTTACCACGAAGGGGTTCTTTTAACGATAGATAACATATTGTATGTTATGATGGTTGATGAACTTGAAATAAAAGATTTCTTTTCCCTTCCAGTTCGTCGTAGCGGTGTTCTGGATCATTTATGCCTATGACAGAGAAATGATATACCCGAAGTTGCTCGATAATTTTATCCCAGGGTGGCTGAATCACGGAATGGTGAGTGGACTAACACAAATGTGTTATTTATGTGTTAATTTAAAAAAATCTATTGAGCTATTTTCTGATTTGGTCTTTCCATAAACTCTACCTAAATAGCCAAGAAATCTTGGAAGATTACAATGAGAAATCACAATTAGAGAAAAATACAGAATGTAAATAAAATAGTACCTCCCATGGAATCAAGTTATGATTCAAACTATGTAGTAGATGAATGCACAGTTCTTAATAGGTGTCCGTGGTGTTAGATAATGCAACTAACCCATTCTGGGATGAATTTAATTTCTGTGCCAATAGAAGGCTCGTCCTCAGAGCCTAAGGACTGATTTCCATCTGCACAACCATCAACGCCTCACTACACCTCCACCTCATGTCAGTGGGACTGTGTTGGAAGTAACTATCGTGCTTGGACAGTTTCCCCCAGATGAGCGGCAAGGCTATTATTTTCCCTGGGAGATCTGTCTCAGGCATTTGGAGGTGTCTTCAGCAATTGGAGTTGTTTGCCTTGTCAGGTGTTTTCTGCAGCTGCGAGGCTTTTTCCTTCTTCTGTCTACTTATTTCTTTCTGATGCTTTGGCCATGGTGTAACTTTCACCAGTTTCAGATAAAATCCTTCCGATGGTTTGCACATCACTTTACAAGATTTGAGGACGTATTTTCTGCAGAGAAATTTTGTGTCATCTCCCCTTTCAGCTTCTGGAGTTTAGCACTGTTTTGCTATCAATTAAGAAGCCTGCATTTTGGCTATGGCAATTTTTAGATATGTCCTAGGATGTTCCTGGTGAAAAGGGCAACCCATCACAGAAATTACAGGGGAATGAAGAGCTAGAAATCACGAGTTTTAGGTCCAAAATAACATTTTCCCTTCTGCCCCCAATTTTGGTATATTTTAAGAAAAGTGTGTGCTAACAAACAAACGTTACTGTACAGATGGGTTTCGATCAATCGTTTCTTAAGCCCGCTCATCAAAAGCAACACATCTCAGGGCCGAGCCCGTGGCGCACTTGGTAGAGTGCTGCGCTGTGAGCGCGGCGACCCTCCCGCCGCGGGTTCGGATCCTATATAGGACTGACCGGAGCACTCACTGGCTGAGTGCCGGTCACGAAAAAACGACCAAAAAAAAAAAAAAAAAAAGCAGCACATCTCAGAGAACTGGAATTTTCTTTGAGTTCAATTGGAGCCACACTGTTGAAGGATTAACATGGCATCTCTGATCTAGTTTCAAACATATTTGCTGGGTCTTGTCGGTTCAGTTTAGCCATCTAAGGGGACTGACGTGATTTTGCTGCCCCTCTCCAACTTTTTCCTTTTCTTGAATGGGAAAAGCCCTTTCATAACACTGTGCCTTGGCAATCTCCTGCCCCAAATGTCCTTCTCATTTTTTCCTGGTAAACTCCTGCTCCTCCTGCTAGCTTACTATCTTCTTTTAAGAAGCCTATCTTAACTCCCCAATTAGCTATTCCATTATTTGTACTGGCACAGCACTTTCATATCTCTTATATACATATCTGTATTTCCACAAAATTGTTAAGATCCTAGTACAAAACAGCAGCCTTTGAATCCTGAGCACTCTGCCCAGGTGCCTGGCATATAGTAGGCACTACATATTTACTAGATTGATGAATGAATTCAATATAGTCAATTTCTAAAATTCTTTCCAAGTCAATACTAATAACTTTTATTTTTTGAAGATCTACTGTGTGCCAGACATTCCATAGTGATTGTATCATTTAATTTTCACAGTGGCACTGTGAACAAGTATTATCTCATTTACAGACGAAGAAACTGACGCTCAGAAAGGTTCTATATAATCTGCCCCAAATAATTTAGCTCTGAGCGGTAGAACTGGGATATGAACCCAGACCTATCTAGCCTCAAATGTGTAATTTTTCTACTAGTTTACATTTTATCTGAACAAGCAAAACATTAATTGATTCTTAATAGAAACAGTAACTTATATAGCTGTGTGTGTGTGTGTGTGTGTCTATAGCTTTTACAACTGTAAGTCAAGAAAATACAGGAAAAATATCTTCAGGATATTTTTGAAGTTTAGTTTCAGATTATGTAGCGTAGTTAAGCTGTCTGAGATAAAGCAGCTGGTTATTAGGTAGGTATTTTAAGAAAAATATTCCAGGGCTTTTATGACCCCCAGAAGCAGAGTTGTAAATGGAGATGGGCTTTACAAATTGTCACTCCAGACATTAAATCAAAAAGCATCATCACGTGCTCATTGAGGAGCAGGCTTTGCTCACAAAGCAGGCATATTCTTGTACTAATAGTAATCATCTTTTGTGACACTATTTCAAAGTATGAGTTAGAGAAGTATCAACTAGATAACTTTTCATTAGGTGTCCCAACTGTACGAACTAGTAAAGGGAGACCTCTGTAGATGCTGCCTGCAGTTGAATGTGAAGTAATGTCAGTTACCTTTTCCTGACAGTAGGAGGGCCTTAGCTGAGAACAGGTAATTGCATTGTGTTCTATTGAAGTACAGTCCTGCACTATTTGGCCTTTTGTTTACATCCCTAAGCTGAACAATACTACATTCAGACCAGGGAATGAATCACAACTTTTGCAGATCCTGGTTCTAAATTTTTAAGGTTTCAAACAAATGGCTTATTAAGCATGCATGCAGCCATGAGAACTTCAGCTTGCCTCTCTTAATTTCCCCTTGATTCACTTTGAGCATTGAAGTTCTTACTCTTGGAGACAAACACAAGGAGGAATTGAGTGATACAAATATTTAGGAAAGAGAAAAAATAAATTAACCTGTCAAATCCTCTGAGATAATATGAGCTCAATAAATTCTTTCACAATGAATTTTGTTTCCTAATAGAGATTAATGACCATTTCTTTGCTTTTTTTCATGTTCCAATTCATGGTTCCAGAATTACTGACAAAAAATTGTTACACATGGGGGCTGAGGAATATTTTGCCATATTAAACAATTTCCACTACTTTAATTTTGTATAAATGTAAGTCTGAATACAACATGCATAAAGAATGATGGTAATTCTTTAGATTGGTAATTAAAATATGAACATTAAGTGCTGGAGTCATGAATAATTTAATTTTTATAAACATGTATATTAAGATTTACAAAATTTCAAAAAGTTAAGTAAGCATTTCCAGCTTTGTTTAAATTTTATTTAAGGGTTTAGTAATTATTAATTATTATTTGTATTTGTTTTTAATTCTAATAGAAAATTTTGAATATTTAATTTGAAAATAGCATTTTTAAGTACATGAAAATAATTTAATTTAAAACATTTTGCATTTATTTTAATGTATATATTTTGATAAAAACATTCAAATTGTGTACATTTCGATTACCATTAGATTTTATTTTCAATGATCTTTTAGGTTATTACTATCAGTAGAACTCAAATTTTGTGAAAATTTCCATTAGAACAACATATTTAGTGATTTTGCTGAAATGAAGGCAAGAAAAGTAAAACTTTGGAGCATTTATATTCATATTATATTTAATATTTTAATATTTATATTTATAATATATAAATATATGTCTTTATTTTATTACTGATCCAATCATATATTTTTCTATTTTGCTTTGTGAAAACATATCTGACAATGTAGAAGGATAGGATATATTTTATTAAGTACTTTATTAGCCTAATTTGTAACTTGTCAATATTTCTGCAATTGGTTATGGCCCTCTAGGCCTGTCTGCCTGTGTTGTAAATGGAGGAGCAGTTCCTCCTCTTGGTGTCTTTAAGGATCATTCCAACACGTCTGAAAAATCACACTGGAGAGGCATATGAAATTACCGGATTTATTATACTCATAGGTCCTAGAGACAGGAGGTACAGCAGCCACACCATGCGGGTTCCATGTGCCCAGGAGCTCCCAGGGAATAGGTCAATCAAGCAGGTATGGAGGGCAGAGAGAAAGAGAGAAGACACAAAGGTTAGAGTCTTTACTGGGAGTCAAGATGGAATACACAAGCAAAAGCTGTGAGGGGATCTCACTGGTGTGTTTGAATGTCACTAGGTTGCAGTGGGGGGAAGGCAAGGAGAACTTGTGGCAGGGACCAGCATCGTCACACTGATGGACCTGGTCACCTGGCCAGGGTGTTCACAGCCTATTTGCAGGGGATGTGGAGGCTTTAGGAAAATATTAAGTTTTAAAATTTTATGATACATACCATTTCCTGTTTAGATCTTTATAATTTAAAAAATTCTGAGAGGGAATGAATATACCCTGTTCTTGTGTGTGGAATCGTATTCATTATTTGAAGAGTCTCAACATAACTTCTAGGGATCTAGAGCCCAGAACCGCAGAACTGAGATGCAGTTTACAAGTATGTCATGGCTCCATTTCAGAGAGCATCATCGACTCAGGCTCAAATTGGCAGCATTCAGCTGCTCAGCACAAAATTAGAAAACAGGCATAAGAAAACTCAGAGGATATGAAACACAGGGCTTTCATTGTGATTTACACTAAAGTTGCCAGACGTTAGGCATGATGATAACTAAAGGAAAGTGTCCTATCTCTTCCTTTCTATTGTCACCCTCTTTTCTCTCAGCAACCAATCCTAGAATTTATTTGAAGAAGAGAAGAGGAAATAGGTAAATAGATTAGTTAGAACAGCAGTGCAACCTTCTATAACTACTAGGTTATCTCCAGGATCCATGAAAATAGCAACAAAAAAAAAAAAAAGGAAGAAGGAAAAAGAAGAATTATAATATATTACAATTAAAAATATAAACATATAAAGTATAGCACATTTAAATGAGGCCAGTTCAATATCCAAAATCAAAAAACGTTCTAGGGGGCTGGCCGCTGGTTAGTTCTGTTAGAGCATGGTGTTGTAACACCAAGGTCGCAGGTTCAGATCTCCCTACTGGACAATCACAGAAAAAAAAAATTATTCTATCCTTGCAGCCCTATTTATGTTTGAATTAATAGCAACTCGAACAGCACATGACACCCATTAGATATTCAGTAAGTGTTAATAATTAGAAAGATGTTTGTGCATTTGCTTAGAAACTTAGAAGAACATCACATTTACATTTACAGCCTTTTACTGCCTTTCTATCCTCAGTCCTCTGATGATCAGACAGAAGAAAAATAGAGGCAATATCAGCAAATCAGTCAGAGTTTCCAGAATCTAATGAGGATAGTCTTGGACAGTTGTAGAAGATGGAATTCTGCACGACCTGCAACAAGTCGGGGCTCAACTGTGACTTAATTCAGTCTGGCAAATAAGCTATGCAAAGCACCCTACTAGGCATTGTGGGGTTACAGAATGAGAAAAACACAAATACATTTTCCTCCTTAAAGGAGGAAAATGGCATGTTTGAGATTGATGAAGGTAAGTAGGAAAACAGTTCCACAAGCCAGCAGAGTAGTCCCCAAAGGGCTCTTTTCACTCTGACAAGGAGAAGTACTATTACTATTCTGGCCTGTTTCTCGGTTGCAAAAGTCGAACCATGAGCCTTTCTCATCTGCTGATTATAATTTTAAAGCATTGTCAGTGGAGTAAATATATATTAAAAGCAGTAAATAAATAAATATTTAAACTCTAGAAAGATTGCAGACTTTCAATGATGCTATAACAGGAAAAACCAACAGTGAGACAGTGTCTATGCTTATTGAAGAGCTAATTAATGTTTATAAAATGCTCTGAAAATGCAGAGCACTGCAGAACATTAGGATATTATTATTATTACCACAGATCTTTAAGCAGATAAGATCTTGATATTCTTATAACACAGCAGTAGTTGTTTGTTCCCCATGTAATTTATGAGGAAGAAAAAATAGTAAACCCTACGTCTCTTCATACTTGAATTGGCAGTCGTTCTTGTTCTGTGTAGATGGTTCTCAAGAGAAGCCTGATTTAGACAACTATTTATTCGGTTCAATATTATTTTGTCATTTGGCAATTACTAAAGATTTTGTGCAACTGTCTTTCCCAGAAGAGAAGGCACTAAATACTGCTTGGATGATCATGGGCTTTGCAAGAACTCAGATTTGACATTATTCTTTTGGTAGAGCATGACGTTTCCAGCTGTGGGATACACAGGTTGTGCATTTTATTACTCATGGAGTCTGTGCCACCCTGATAGTAGATATTTCATAAAATAATCAATCAGTTGAAAGAAGACCAGTGTAAACATGTCATATTAAAAAACTGGCTTTTATCAATTTTCCACATATATCCTAGAGCAACTATAAGATATCTGGAAATTTTCAAAAATAAAAGTAAGAACCTGGAACAGAGGTCAGAAATTTCTTAGGAACCTCTTTGTAGGACTCGTAAATGGACCTCCCAAAGAAAACAAATAAGACCCCAAAGAAGATCAGGAACAAGAAGAAGAGTTAATCTACAATGAGGTAGAAGCTTTCAGAATTGCTTCATCCTGTTCTCGTGGGTAAGCTTTTTTCACATCAAATTTTACAGATGATAGCTTCTTTTATTGTGAATTTTCATTTGTGATCAGCAGTTTTACCAAGTCCAATTCTCTTGTGTTACATTTTGCAGATTTAAATTTTGACATGAAGATGTAAATCAGTAATAAAGTTGAAGGTATTTAATTTTAGCTGTTGCTAATTATATTTTTTATTTGTTATTTCAACCAAAAATATTGTAAACCAGAGAAAATATACCCTTTGTAAGCTGATGTTTGAGTAAATTGTGAACAGTTTTGGAGGTACAGAGACCAAGAAAACTGGAGGGAGAAAGGGAGAGACAAGGATGGGGAAGGGGGAAAGATTGGGGAGAAGAGAAAAGAAAGGGGGAATGTCGTGGATGGGAACGAAAGAGATGGTCTTAGAAAAGGAGGAGATCGGATAAGGACTTGGGAAAGAGGGAGACTAGAAGGGAAAGGAAGTTTAAAAATGTCCTAGAATTAAGAAGGCACATGGCAAAGTCAAACGATCCACTGTTTTATGTCCCACCTCTTCCACAGCTCCTTGAGGTTTGGGGTGTTTTCTCTTCAGTGCCTGGCATAGTGCCTGGTACATTATAGGTACATCCATGGATGTTAGTAGATCAAGCTGGCCTCCTTGCCATTCCCTGAACACACCAAGTACCCTCCTTTTCTTGGAATGCATCCCCCAGAGGTGGTTGGCTCACTCCTGCACCTCCTTCAAGTCTTGCTCAATCTCACCTTCTCAGTCAGGTACTGCACCTACCCCCAGACTCCCTGGCTCATTGAAATCCCCTTACTCTGCTCTCCCCACCTGTGCCCCAGGGCTCTTATCCTTGGCACATTATGCAACTCACGTGGTTTTGCTAACTTGTTATCTTTATGGTTTATTGTCCACTTCCCTCTGCTGGAGTGTGATTTCCATAAGGGCAGGGATCTTTGTTTCAGTTACTGAATTATCCCGAGCACCTAGAACATTGCCTCCACATAACGGAAAATCAGTGACTGTGTGTTAAATGAATGAACTGACCTTATCAATATTATATGCCCGTATTTTCTCTTGTTCTCTTTTTTTCTCCTACTCTTTCTCTCTTTCTCTTCATCATAGTTGACAGAGAATGCAATCCCAAACTATTTTCTTCTTTCCCAACTTGTGTCCTACTTCACGGGTCAATCTCAGCTGCACTGCAGCACAGTATCCTGCACGCGTGGCCTGCCATCCCCAGAGGACTTCTTTGTGCGTATTCTATTGCTCCTACTGCCTGAGAAGGCCTGAACTGATGCCCAAAAAACACATCCCTGGAACATCTAAGAGCTAGAAGTCGGGCAAATAATAGCCTGGATTGAATTTATTGAAAAGCTCCTCTATATATTGATTATTTTATCTGATTATTAGGGTAATAGACAATGGATTTTTAAGGCAATTTCATGCCATCACAAATCCCTTTATAGAATCAATTTTCCATCAAGGGTAGAATTCAAGGCTAATATTATTATTTGGCTTGTACTCTGCCCTTTTTCTTGCTTTGTTTAAAGGATGAGCCAGCCTAGCAGTAGTGTTAGTTCACCAAAAGGTCTATAAATTACATTCAGATATTTGGGGTCAGCAAAGCTTGAAGCGTGGTTTACTCAAGTGCCTTTCCCCTAATCCTTTAATCCGTAGATATTTCAAAGTAAACTTAATTCATATGTTTTCCATTTACTTGCCTTCAGGTCTTTATATTTAGAGGAGGAGGTGGTGGCAGGCAGGAGGGTACTGTCCTAGGAACTGGCTTCCTTCTTCACTGCCACAGACGGATCATTCATTAGCCACAGACCCGACTCCTTGGCTGAAGTCCCTACCTATATCCTTTCCAGTTCCCTTTCAATTGAAGCTCCAACCTCAGCACACATCAGTGTAGCTGCCAAAGAAAGTTAAGTGGAAAGAAAGCTGCATTTTCTATCCTAGAACCACAGAATCCAGAATCTTGGACTTGTGATTCTAAAGATCAACTGGTCCATACACCATGTGATACTTAAATCACCTGAACAAGATCCTGACTAATTATCTTTCAATCTCTGCTTGAGCATCTCCAGGGATGGAGCTTCAACAGAAGACCATGACCATGGGGTGGTCTTCAGCTGTAGGAAAGACCCTCAAAAGGAACTGAGCTTCCTGTTCTTTTCTCTAGTCCAGATCTGCCCAGTGCCTTCATCTGTTCCGTAGAACTTAAACACCAGTCCTCTGTGTTCTCCTCCAGTTGTCTTCAGAGAGGATCTCGCTCTCCCCCACCCCATGATTTCAACCCCCCCTGTATGTGGGTCATTCCCAAGTCTGTGCTTCCTGGTCCACCTACCCATGAGCATAACATTCTGCATTTGACACAAGGACTTGAGATAAACATACTGAAACAACTCATTACATGAACCTCTCCTCTAAATCTTGTTACTCCTCCTGTGTTGCCATCTCAGTAATGGCAAGATGCATCTGAAAGCTCCTCTTTCTACCACAGTCCCCACAGTTGGGTGACAAGTCCTATCAATTGTACCGCCAAAGTAGCTCCAAGTCTGCCCCAGCCTCCTCACGTCCACCATCTCTACTAGTACAAGACTTTATCGTCTCTCAGCTGAACTGAGGCCACAGACCTGTCCCTCTTGCTTCACCAGTTCTTTTTCCACATTGCCGCCTAAGTTACCTTCCTGAAAGAACAGAAGTCAGGTGGCTCCCACCACGTTCCCTTCTCAGACCCCGCCTCTGAGCGAAGCGGTTCCCTCGGCATTCGAGTGAGTCCCTTCTTGCTGCCTCATGACACTTGGTTCATGCACCTGTGATTTTTTTATTTACCTGTTTACTCCCCCAGTAGGCTCTGAGGCCACGAAGAGCAGCCACTGTTTTTTGTGTTTGTTTGGTTTGGTTTGGCTTTTTTCCTTCATCTTTTCCTTAGAACCTAGCGTTTGGTGCACACTCGGTAAAGGCTTATTGAGAAAATGGTACACAAGCCCTTCCTCATCATGATGTATTCCTAAGATGTATTCCCAGTGAATTTTATCTCGATAAACTCGGTGTGAATACAGGATGGGCTATGGGGAAGCCATGGTACTAAAATTTGAGGACCATTGAAATGGACATATTGGGATTTAGTAAAGTGTTGTTCTCTTTGTTTTAAATGTGATGCCTGTTTTGCCATTAAGTTGAAGCTGCTTTAGAGGCTACAGGCTGCAAAAATTCAGTAACAAAATAATTGATTTTTCAGACCTGTAAATTTCAGCCACATTGTCACCTTGCTTGGAGAGAATCGTTGATTCCTAAAGTCAAGACAGGTATTTAGATAAGATGGCATGTGTTGTGGCAGAAGGGAGGGGCAGGCAGCGGTAACAGCTACTAAAAATGATTTCCATGTCCAAAGGTGGAGAAACAATATTTAAATAAGTACGATTAGTGGAGAGAGAGTATGTGACAAGAGATCTCATGAGGAGAAGGTCAGGGGCCAACAAGTGGATGGTGGCATGGGACAAAACTCACCAGTGAAGGATAGTTATTGATTTTTCTCAAGATGACTGGACTCTAGATAGCTAAAGTTCCTAAGGGGTCTTCGTGTTGGTCATGCTTAGAGAAAGTGGGAAAAGAAACTTTTCTCCAAGAGCAGATTCGTTGTCCCAGATCCTTGCATTGGCGGCAGATCATGGAGACAGGAGGCATGTGTCAATGGCCTCCCTCTCATCTTCTCAGCAGGCTTCTTTAACCAAGTCATGTAGACTAGTGGTTAGCTGCAGAGGGGTGAGGACAGGAGTGTGGCTACCCCCTAGAAATTGTTCAAACTCACTTTTTTTTAATATGACCATTTAATTCTATTCAGAATTAAAAACTAAACAACTGAATTCTCTCCAAACTGCCTGATCCTTTAGGGATACTGAGGTCTGTGGCTAACTTCCCTGAGCCTACTTAAGCATTTTCTCAAGGTAAGACCTGTCTGGGAAGTCTTCAGTGTTCCCCTCTTCTAACCAGGGGCAAAACCAACTCCAGCCACACCTGCCACGGCCCCTCTAAGCTGCCCTCCAGGACTGAGTATATACCACGCCCTCGTTTCCCTGCCAGAACTCTGCTTATCCTGAGTCTGCTGCTGTGTGCGTCACCTCTTCCCCGACTGCCCCTTATTAATGAGCCTCTTCACCCAGCATTTACCTCTACTGTAGCATCCATTGGGCTCTACTTGGAGATCTTTGCCACATTTCTCTGGAACTGGCTGTTTCCTGGGGACAGGCACATGGTCTTAGCCTCCTTCACAAATTCCTATCATCTGGCTCAGTACCTGGCACATAGTAGATCTCAGAAAAGGTTCTTTGAAATAAGTAAAGAAAGAGTAAATGAATGAATGGGTGAATGAATTTCTGCCATGTTTCCTTATTCTCCCTGTCTGGTAATACTTTCTAGAAAAGAAATAAGATTATTTTCTCTAAGCAAATCTAAGCTGGTGCTTTATGATCAGCATTTAATTTTCCACATTGAATACTCTAGTCCTTCAGTAATCCAACCTAGAAACTTATAGCCCCCTTGTCAAGCTCACTGTTTTATAATTTTCAGCATCCATCTTCTCCTTTCAAACAGCAGAACTATATCTTCCTCTTTCAGACAACAGAACTGTATCTGCTGGCATCCAAGTGTACAGATAATAACTTGTCCAAGCTCACAGGGTTCGTGATTGGCCAAGCTGGGAGTGGACCACTCACTGGCCATCTCCATGGCACTTACTGTACCACAGGGCTCTCTCCACAGAACCTTGTCAACGTCTAGTTAAAGAGATGCTTCTAAACATGAATTATCATTTTATCTCACCAAACATATTTCATTAGGACACTGATAAACATTTCCTGGCATTTTGGATTATTTTCCTTTCCATCTAAGCAAGGATGATTTTTTTTCTATTGTTTTTACCATCTCTGTGTCCATATCCAGCTCACATGTAATGATCTAATTAAGATACGTTTTAACCTGGATTCAAGGATTAGCCCTGAATGGTGGAAATGTTTCCCCTTAACGCAACCCCTACATCCTTATCAAATACATCAATTTACCTGATAATATATCTAATTTTCCTACATTTCCAGGTGCTGCTGCTCATATTGCTACTATCTGTATGTGTTAGGATAGAAAGACAAGTGTTAGCAAACATTCCTTTTTAGACCTATTCTGCTGCCATCACTATACACACAATAGTATATCTCTTTTGCTCAGTCCTTTTTCTCACATCGTATTAACCCAAAAAGAGCTACTCCATTTCTATAGGCTGCACTTCTAATAGATTGCAGACATTTGAGCCACCTAAAAAGGAGACTGAACCAAATGACCTCTTGAGTTTTCTCTGGTTTTATTATTCTGTGAAAACAGTTTAGTATAAATGATTTAAGAGGTTAGTCAGAATAGAATTCTCTGTTCAACAGTCTTAAATTTCTCCACTGAGTTCCACTAGTGGGAAACTTATGTCTTGCTGTGGGAATTCATGAGGTTGACTGTGGAAGTACAGAGCACAGTGCCTGCCACATAGTAGGCCCAATAAATGTAAGCCCTATAACATAACAGAACATAACAACAAAATCTTAAAATATAAATAAAAAAATAAAATAAAATATATTTATTTTAAAATGAAATAAAATCTTCCTAGAGCTAATGATTTTGACTCGTTATCACACAATAAGTAGCAGGTGAGTGTCAAGCTCTACGTAAAGCTTCAAGAAAAAAAGCCCTGGTAGAAATCTTGTATTTTTAACAGCACTGAATTTGTAGATACTTGTAACATAGAAAGTTAATGAAATTCCTTAAAATCTTATATAAAATGTAAGATATTCATCGTTGAACAAAGAATTCAGATCTTTTTTATTTATTTTTAAGCATTTCCCCTCGGTTGCACCTATTGGAAAGACCTTTGCTTAAACTCAAAATTTGACGACTAATCTTCACACATGTGGCAAATGTGAACTAATCAGACCACAGATATTTTGCTGCATTCCATGGTGTCTCATTTATTTGTTTAATTTGCAGCTATAGCAACTAGATTCCACCACTTGAGGCTTTCACACAGACCTGCAGTGTGATCAGCTTGGTTGAAGTCTGGCACTCGGCTCTCCACTCAATTGAAGACATATGCACAAACTCACCACATTTTTTAACCTGTTTTCCACACTGGGTAGATATATAATATTTACATAAAAATATCAAAAGCAACCTTCTGCAAGGATAGTAGGCAATTAAAAGATGTTGCAACCTTCTTTTCTATAATGTTTCAAATCTTAAAGTTTTTTGGCATGCTTTTCAGTCGCCCATCTGACTGTGAAGCAAGCTGCCTCACCACCAAGAGCTCGCTCCAGCAATGACTAAGGGGTTGACCTGGTGCCATGCTAGTGCTGTTCCACGCATGCTGCTCTGCACCAGAAGAGCTTTTGGAAATGACCTTGAAATGGAGTTTTGCCCGTTTAACGAAATACGGGCCTTCAGAAAGTGCCATTTCACAAGCGATTTACAAAAGGGTATTCACAGCATTGTCAAAACTCGGCCCCTTAATTTGGGACTGAATTCCTATGAGTTTTTAACATACATAAGGAATGAGGCACTCTCTTGATTTTATTAGTTGCACTTTGTAACAGGTTGGAAAAATTAGGTAATGGAGGAAATTGGCATCCCGCTGTTGTTTCTCTTAGGTGATTTTTTCACATTTGCTGAAGGAAAGGAAGATGCTCAAAGGATACAATTTTAAATAGGGAGATGGGAGTTTAAAATGAAGGGTAAGGCACAAATGGGAATGAAGATGCAGTTAGTAGTTAAAGAAAAGATGGGAAGAAGAGATATCTGTCTTTACTTGTGAGTTGCCCATTGATATGATTCTGACTTTCCAGATTTAGGCTCCATGGGGGAACATTTCTTTATCTCAGTATGCACTGAGTAAATAGAGTAAACTGTTGTCATTTAAACACGTTCATTGATGTTGACACCAGTTGTTGCTATATGGTTTCCCATTTCACTGAGTGATGTATTTCTGTTGTGCACAATTTTCTTGAATGCACTTTTCATGCAGATGACGTTGGCTGATATTTCAGGATCTGGTTAAAATGAAGCTGTGCTTTCGACCTTCTTTGAAAGCCAGGGTTGGTATGACTTTGGAAGGTCCTCTCAGCTTCCCTTCCTGTGACCTCCCCTCAACAACTGTGGTGAGGCTGAGTCATTCCAAGTTTGGGGAGTCAAGGTGGGACAGTAGAAGGGTGTTGGGGAACAGGTCATATATTCTCTTAAGCCAGCTTTCAGAGTTTTAAACAAAACCAGGTTCTATACTTCAAAAAAAAAAAAGAAAAAACCATTTGACCCCTCTAGAGTTCTATAAGGAGACTGTGGAAGATATCTGGCCACTCTTAAAATTCTGATAATCTTCACTAAGTAATCCTGGGAAACATACATCTATATGATCAGTAAACATACTTTCCACAGCAACTTCCCAGAACATTCCTTTTTGCTTCATCTGGGATTTTTCAATAAGTAATTTGATATTTCTGTAATTTTAAACTAGAATCACTAAAATGAAGGCATTTTTTCCTTACAAGCTCAAACCTTCCAGATACATCATTTCCTAGAGTTACATAAGTAAGCCATACAACTGGGTCAAAATCACAGATTATAGTTGTTTGTACAACTGTTCACATTTTATACAGGAACTTATGTTAAAACCAGCAATTTATTTGCAAAAACAGTTTTGCATGCAATAATTTACATTGAAATCAATCTTGGGGATTTTTCATTAGCTTTTGCTGTGTCATATACTAAGTTACTTGTTTGTGATTTTTTTTCCCCCAATTGCCCATATTTAGTAAATTTGCTTGAAAAGTGGCATAGGAAGCTCAGAAAGATTCCATTCTCTTATTTTCTTTATTGATCTGTCTTAAAGGTGATTTGCTTTAAATTGCAGTATCACACTTTTTTTTTTACTTTTAAATGTTTTTAATCAAAGAACACAATTTCCCTAATATCCCTCATCCCTAATTTAGAGCCCTCTTATATTAATGTGACTGATTTTGAATATATTTCCTAAAACACTTCTCAACTTCTTAAATAAAGAACGGAGGTGTCTTAGTCCATACAGCTGCTATAACAAAATATCATAAGCTTGATGGCTTATAAAAACATAAGTTTATTTCTCACAGTTGTGGAGGCTGGGAAGTTCAAGATCAGGGTGCCAGCATGGTTGGGTTCTGGTGAGGATCCTCTTCCTGGTTGCAGACTGCCCACTTGTTGCTGTGTCCTTACGTCACTGGAGGGGCAAGGGATCTCTCTGGGGCCTCTTTCATAAGGGCACTAATCCCATTCATTTAGGGCTCCAAATCCTTGACCTAGTCACCTCCCAAAAACCCCACCTCCAAATACCATCACCTTAGGGGTTAGGATTTCAACAGATGAATTGGGGAGGACATGAACATTCAGACTGTAGCAGGATTAGAAAGAAAGAAAAAGTGCAACAGAGAACATGAACCATAAGGAACACCATGACTTCTGATATTTAATATCATAGATCACAGATCACAGGAGCCAAGACAGAGAATCAAAAGAGAAGGCGCAAGCCAGTGAGCTTTGACACCTGAGACTCCCTGTGCTCTTGCTGTCCCGCTAACCTCAGCGCTCAGCACTGCCTTCTCCTCCTGCTGACATTCTTCATTTATCTTTTCAGTGAACAATTTAGGTATGAGGGAATTAGGGAGCTTATCATTCTGTGAAGACAGGACCTTTACCTTTACGCAATATTCAGAATCCCACCATCATATTTTTTAGAACCATGTAAGATTATTTATATGTGTGTGAGTAAACTGTAAAGCTTTTTTTTTTTTTTTTAATGAAAAACTTCATTCTGCATCCTGGAAGAGCTCTTCCAGTTGAAGAGGAGACTTCTTTCCAAAGCCCAGGGCAAGGACTTTCTCAACAAGTATTTCAACTTCATGGGATTCTGTCCTTTTTCGTATCTTGTCACTGCAAACTGTCTCCCAAACATTTTCCACATTATCTTCATATGTATCTACACTAGCACACATGAAAGAAATATGATCCACATTGAAAATTCTTTTCATTTAAAAGCCAGCCCTATTTGTGGAGCTCTAAATGATGCTCCTTTCCCCTTTCCATGTCATTGCAGTTGCATTAATGTTGGTCAACCCTGGTTGGCCCATGGTTCACGATTCTAATTGTTTCAGAGGTTCTAATTGATTCATGCACCATCCATATCTTTCTGTGCTCCCTTACATGGTTCTAAGCCAGGTTTGAGGACCTTTGAATTCGTTGGTCTCTCAGGCATCCTTGGGGTTCAAAGAAAGTGGTTAATGGAAGAACACAAAGAAGAAAGTCACCTTGGTGATGTCTAGAGCTGAGCTAAATGAAGGTTATGGCAGATGCAAACCTGCACAAATGTAAGTAACCAGGCACACTTAGCTCCTATGGGTTGGTTATGAGGTGGCGTCTCTGCCTTAGCTTCTACTGCCATAAAATCCTGGCACCATCTCAAGAGTCTAGGAAAATTGAATTAATACTAACATTTATTAGAATATTAAAAACATAATACATGTGTCAGTTATCATTAATCCTTGAAAATATTTATGGAGTTAAATGGTCTATAACTAATTAGAGACTGCAGTTAACAGGGGATGTGGGTTTCCTCTGAATTATATGAAACAAAATGTAAATCTTTTCTATAACTCCATTTCCTACAGAAAGGTTTTTTACTTGTTAGTGGGATTTTTAAAGTGTTATTTTATTTTCTTGGATCTCATTGGTTTTCTATAAATCTTACACACAGAATTTCAGTGAGGTGAGTCATAGTCTTAACACTGTTTTGGGGCTTCTTCTGCCAGTGCAGCTTGGAATATAGAGGATTTTCAAACACTGTTTGGGAAATGTGGGCAAAGAAGGGAAAGGAAGAAAAGACAAGAGGGAAGGAGAGAGGGATGAAAGGAAAGAAGGGAGAGAGGGGAGAAAAAACATTTTTTAGATTATATTTCGTTAAAACTTAATGGCATTATAAAGGTAAAACTGTCCTGGTATCTCACTGGTATGTTTTATACAACCCTGAAGTGCAAACGAGCTTGGGTTTCAAAAGTTCATTCATGAGCCAGTTATTTGGAACTGAAAACATATTTTCTCACTAAAATGTTGTTATATAAGTAGCAATTAATTTTCAAGGCTAGCTCATAAACTCCCCTGGTTCTGTTTTGAACCTGAATTATTGCACATTTATAATGATAAATAGCAGACAGTACAGTTGAAAACGTGTCAATCTAAAGAACATAAAAGCAATAAAATCAATTGCTGAATTGCTTAAGACTTTTAACTCAAGTGCTGGTGCTGGAGAAAAGCAGATTTAATTTGGGGAATCTGAAGATATTCAAAACATCTCAGGTTGGTGAGACAAATGCAGAAGGGAGGCTGGGAAAGTCGCAAATGATTTATTACTCTTCCTGTCTATGCCCTGATCTGTTGACCAGGAGGAGGGAAAAGTCATGAGCAAATGATTATTTTTATATGTGAGACGTTCTCTTGTCAGTGCTTATAACTTGGGAGATGGGGAGCTGACTTATAAATTTCTTTAATCCATATATTTATTTGGATAATTTCAAGTTGTGTAGTGTAATGTGTGGATAAAATCCTAAAAGGCTTCTTTGTCCTTCTTCTGGGCTGGCCCTTGTTTTGCGGGGGCTCTAGCCTGCACTAACTCCAGGACCCATGGAGAGAACCTTCACGTCTTGGCAGGTGGCCCCCACATGCACCTGTCATCGCTGCCCCTGGGAGCAGCACCCGCAGACTCCCAGGGCACATCCGCAGGTCTTCATAGTTGAATCACAAAGAACCGGTCCTCTCTGTCTAGTCACACTGCAAAGGGAGAAGCTCCGTTGTGAGCAGTGCTATTGAGGGACCCCTAGGAAATTGGCCTCACCCAGAAAACGAGGAGTCATAGTAAGAGGTTGACCCATTCATGGAGTTTTGTCCAGCAGATGTTTATTTAACACTCTTGTGCCTGGGACTGTTCTGGGTACTGATTTTTTTCCTCTTGAAAAAGAACAGTCAATCCAGGGGGAAAAATTAAAGCTTCAAGGAAGGACTGAGAAGTGAAGAGGTCCCGGGCCCAATTTTGAGGAGCTAAAATAGGAAGTTTAGAGTGGACACAATGATTGGCAGAGCAATTTCTGTTCATACTGAGTTTAGGGAACTCAAAATATTTGGATATATCTGCACCTGGAGTCTAAGGTGAGGCACAGCTGGAGGTGTGATTAGACAAATAAGCAGGGCTCAGATCTGGGAGAGCCCTGTGCACCCAAAACTAGTTTAGGTTTTCTTTTAGGAAACGAGGCATCGCAAAGCTTTGCATGAGTAAGATGATTTGAGTTACACGTTAGAGAGGGGAAGGAAAGGAAAGGTGAGCTGGGCCGAGCAACAGCATGTGCAGAGGCAGGAATACCATGATCTGTTTTACAGGCATCATGAAGTATATGATCCAGTGCAACAGAGGTGCACGGTGTGTGACAGCCCTAGGATGTCCCCCAGGGCCAGGCCAAAAATGCTGTGTCCTGGCCAAAGAGACTCAATTTTATCCTGACAGTTTTGGGAAGCTGTTGAAGGGTTTTAAGGAGGGGGAGATGGGGTCAGATAAATATTCTAGAAGGCTCTGTCCTCCAGCATTGAGGAAAAGAATCGACAAGGACAGCCTGGATTTAGGAAGGAAGGGAAGGCAGCTGAGAATGGGCTTTGGCCAACACCCACACTGCGGGAGTGCTGAGGAGGACCAGCCAAGGGACGCTGGGAAGGGGCCCTCGCAGAGATGGGAGAATATCTCAGAAAGCAGCCGGGAAGCCAGGGGAGGAGAGCACTTCCAGAGGCAGGGTTCGCTGCATCCTGGGCCCCATGAGGTCGGGCCAGACAAGGCCAGCAACTGGCACAGGTGCTCATGAGAGGCAAAATGATGACAGGGGGAGAAGTTAGAAGAAAAAAGGTCTGCCTAGAAAGCAAAAAGCAATTAAAAATCTCATCCATGTGGCTTTGTTTTAGGTGAGAAAAGATTGATTGCTTCATCTTTCACTTGAGGCAGAAACAAGGGCAGTTGGAGCAACAGGATTTGAGGGGTGGCTAATTCTTCTCTACAGCCTTGCCTCCTTGTGACCCTTTATCTTCTCCCAGGGAAGGAGGTGCTATTTCTGGCCTGTACTGCTGCTTAGCAGGGTCAGAACTTTTGCCAGCTACATGACAATGGCCTTTGCTGCTCTTTCTACTGCTTAATGCAGTGTTATCCAGAATAATTCTTTGCTATTCAGATCTGAATGTTAATCTGGAAGTAAAAAGGAGAAATCATAGGAGAATTTGCAGGAAAGTGGTAAAAAGCAATTACTAGTTTTGTATGTTTCTGGGAGGAAAAAGAGAAACTTTGAAATAATCTTTTCCATTTGTGCCTTCTCATTTGTCAGCACATCAGAAGCAACAAAAGCAAGCAAGCAAACAAACAAAAAACCAAACAAACCATGATTTGATAAATCGAAAGGCTGGTTTCATGACTTAGATAATACGTCTTTCTTTAAAATTTTCCAAAATCTGATTTAAGAGCCTTCAGAAATTTCCATGGACATGACGCTACAGATAAGTCATTTGTTTTTGTGGGGATTCAAAAAGGGAAGTGTATTTTAGAAAACAGTGAAATAGAACTCGACTTGGAGAGGTAGTTCTCCGACCAGATGTCATTTAAAAGCATTGGACCATGGGCTCCAGGCTTTGACTGTTTCTAAGATAAATATGCATGTGAGAGCCAGGAGGGGCATTTTCAGGTGTTGCTGTGAAGTTGATATTATAATATGCTAAGCATGCCCATGATATCTTAGGAGGTATGAGCACACAGAGGAGACATTAATGCTTCCCAGTTACTTCTCATAATTGCTCTGATCTGAGTGGCTTTTTTTTTAAAAAAAAAAAAGAAAGAAAAAACTCTTCAGGAGCATAAAATGTTATTGAATTTGCAGCAGTCGTCATGGTTACCTGCATAGTTTCATTACTTTATTAATGTGTAATTCCTTTTATTTCTGGAAATATCATTATAGTGAAACATAATAGTCTGCAGCCTCTTAGCAAGTTTCACCATGTATCTGAGAGACTCCGACAATGGCTATGATGGATGTGTGTGCGGTTTCTGGGCCACCTGTGTGCTGTTGATCCAGTAACTAGGACATCATTGTTTAGGAAAAGACAACTTGAAGTTAGTGACTCTTGAGGATCCCTTAAAAGTTCAAACGTTTACCTAAACAAAATAATCCAAGGCTCAAGTCTTTTTCTAACTAAACTAATTTAGAGTTTTGACATTAAAACGTTCTAAAGTAATTATTATTACTCACTGAAGTCACTCAGAAGTGTTCAGGAAATTTTTTTCTGATCAACTATTTTTTAAAATTATCTTTACTAAATTTGTTTCTTGGATCACAGAAGAGTTTTTGTGAGACTTTGTTAGTAGAGGTTTTGAGCTGGTTCTCTAAGTGTATTCTCCTACTACTCAAGTTGAAGCTAAATAAAATAGTTCATTAAATTATCTTTCAGTCTAACTGCTTATGGCAGAAATGCTAAGCAACTCCCATACCCATTCTCTTCTTCCTGACACTCAGTCAGACTGTATGAGTATTTCCCTTAAAGTTAGGTGTGGCCATGAGACTCATGAGCCAGTGGAATGTGAGTGGACGTTACGTAATCACTTGCAGGTCTGGTCCATAAATGCCTCCCACTTTAATCCTCCTGTCTCTGTTTCCAGGCTGGTTGATAACTCTGCCAGCCTGGATCCTTGAATAACTAGGTGGAAGAGAGCCTCACTATAGGTCAGGAATATCTATTGTTATGGAAAGGAGACAGACCCTGAGGATGGAAGGGTTATGTGTTATGTCAGCTAGTGTCACCCTAACTAATATACTACTTATCTACATGGCTTCTAAGTGGGCCATATAATCGTTGGGAGAAGGTCTGTGTTTTTCAACTACAAATATCTCCCATGGCTTCTTTCACAGCCTTTAAAAAGAAATTGGCATTGTAAATCAGGGCTTCTAATCAGTGTTCAGTGAGAATTTTGCTGTCCAGAAGAGTTCCACAGACCTGAATGGCTACAGCAATAGTAGATATTTGAGAAGTATCAGTTCCTGTGACTTATGGGCACAGGGAACCAAAGGAAAGGGAACTAACCTTTTCTGGATACTTCTATGTACCAAGTATTATCTTCACTTCTTTGAGTTACACATCCTTATTTATTCTGTGTAATTAATCTCCTAGGGAGCTTTGTTGTTCCCATTTTACAGATATTTAAAGTGTTATATAGTTTTTTTTTTTTGGCAGCTGACCGGCAGGGGGAATCGTACCCTTGACCTTGGTGGTACAAGGCCACATTGTATAACCAACTGAGCTAGGTGGCCAGCCCTTAAAGTACTGTAAGACTTGTGCACCATGCACAAATCCCACACGTCGGGATGGCTCACCTCATAAAGACCATGAGACAGAGACCGATGCAATCAAGCAAGAGGAGTTTATTCCAGCATGCTGGTGTCACTCAGCATTCAAGACAAAAGCGACCCTGAGCCTTTAACACAAGAGCTTTTTATACAGTTTTTTAGACAGACTTTCACAATAGGATGAGTTGTTTACTGTTTACAGGTTATCAGCGGTGACCTTTGGATTTATTGGTGGGCTTTAGCGGGCTGGCACAACGATAAGGAATAGTGTATTTCCCAATTGTTTATCTTCCAGGTGGCTTTTAGATAAGGAACTGGTCAGTCAGTTCCTGGAACCGGGTGGTGTTTTACTCCCTTCCTGGAATTTAATGTGTCTGGGCCTGCCTTACTTAAAATGGTGTTAGTTATGTTTTCCCATCTTTAGCAAGCATTAAATACAGAAGCAAATTAAGCATGTTAAAGTTATATTTTTTTCCACAGTACAATATAGTTTAAATAGCTTCTTTATAGCTAAGGAGTAGCAAGGGAGAATTCAAACAAAAATTCACCTGGAACCAAAGATAGCCAAGCTTTCTACTTTGCTGCTTTTGTGGTATATACTTGGTTAACCTCAGTTGATCACCATGTTCTGGAATAGAATGACAGCTAGTAATGGTCAGAAACATGCAAACAGCATTTGGTTATCTGTGATGTTGGGAACAAACTCATTCAATGTTAGAAACTTGTAGTACTGACATTGTTGAGTTTTGTCTTCTATCTTAAGGTATCAGACCAGCTATTGTATCAGATACCATAATAACAGTATTTAAAACTGATGGGCGGGCCCAGAGCAGGAGCCAGAAGCCTCTGGGGTCCTGAGACAGGACAAGAGAGATTGTGGAACAAATAGCAATCTCTGCCTCACCTTTCTTCCTTTCCCACTCTTTGATAAACATGCTAATGAGAAAGATACAAAACTGCAACAGCAGGAAAAAGGAAGGAAATGAATCTAGGTAACTAAGTAATTCAGAAATTGAAGATCTCCTTTCTCCTTAACCTCTTCCAGTGCATATGCTAAAAGAATCACGAGTTAGTACCTTGCATTAAATTGCTTTAAAATTGGCTATAACTATTAAATCAATATTCTTCAAATAAAATGATTGCAACAATTGAGGACATTTGAAAAATGACTAGATATTAAATCATATTAACTAATTAGAATTAATGTCATTAGGTTCAACATGTGATTAAATTATAAAACAAAAGCTCATCTGGTAGAGATATTTACGGAGATATATGTAAGTGAAATGATATGATGTCTGGAGTTTGCTTTAAAATACTCCAGGACAAAATGGGAAGGGGATGATGAATAGATGGAATTAGACTGGGAAAATGTTGTTAGTTGTGGAAGCTGTATGTTGGGTTCCTGAGGGTTTATTATACTGTTCTTTCTACTTTTATGTATATTTGAAATATTCTGTAGTAAAAAGTTAAATAAACTCTTGTTCCAAGAAACAAAAATAATTTTTGGCTGTGCCTTGATGTTCATATGATGAGCTAATTTCTGTTCTCCAGTTAAGTGCTTTCTTAAGTTTCCAGTGGATTATTTATTCTGCATGCATATACCCAGAAAACTCACTTTCATCTAGAGAATTCATTAACAATTTGCTTTTGAGTCAATTAAACAAAGCTTTAGGGAGTGGCTGCTGCATCTAATGATGTAAAAGATGCAAAATGAGTGAGATAAGGCCCCTTTCAGTAAGTTTAAAGTCTAATCAAGCGGATAAGAGTCTCTCAAATAAATCTAATTTAAGAGAAGTATACAAGAAGGCTTAAATGTTAGGAGATCACATCAAATTGGAAGGATCAGGAAGTTTCCTGATTCAAATACCATAAGCTTTATAGGAAGGGTAGGCTTTTGACAGATGGAAGTCGTGGGGAGATTAGTCTGGGCAGGAGACCACCAGGAGAAAGGATCCAAGCCAGAGAACATGAGACAGTTTCCAGGTGACAGGAAAGGGCAATGCAGTTTTGAATATGCATATTTGGATGTCCCATTAAAGGAAATCAGGGATCAAAGAGGACCCAGTTGAGAAAATTGATACATGTAGTTTTGAGATACGGGTGAGACATAAGATGATATGTTCATCCAAAAATACAGTGTGGGTAGTCCACTGCTTAGGTCGATAGATGAAGCTGTAGGTGGGTGATAAGTTTGTTACTGAAGAGAATAGGGAAAAGACTTTTTTAAAAGTCAGTTTTATTAGAGTAGAGGATGGGAATTATGAGGAAAACATCATTGTGAAAGCAGCGTGATGATTTCAGTAGACATTAAAGGTAATAGGAGTCCTTGGTGTGATAAAATTTGTATTCCTTCCCCTCCTCCTCTAATGAATTCTCAGCACTTTATCCCTGCAGAGTCCACTTACCTCTCCTTTATCCTTCCTTTTCCCTCCCTCCTAAGCTTCTCCAAAGAGTTGCCAACCCAGAATGTGTCCACGGCCTGACTTCCATTCACTCCTTAACCCACTCTGAATCAGAATTCTGAATCACCACTCCCCTGAAACTGTGTTGATTAGAGTTATCTGTGACGTCATATTGATCAATTCTATGGACACTTTATACTTCTCACTTCCCTTGACTCTCTAAGCAGTTGTTGACCTTGCTGGCAACTCCCTCTGCCTTGGAACTCTGTCTTCTGGCCTCTGGTTTTCTTCTGGCTGCTGCTTCTCCATTCTCTTGCAGGCTCCTCCTCTGCTAAAGTGTACATGTTGTTGTGCCTTGGGACCAGTGCTGGATGGTCTTCTCTTCCTACAGTATCTCCCAGCGGAGTTGCTTCCTACTCCGTGGTCTCACCTAACAAAAGTCAATGAGGCTCCCACACTTATATTTCATTTGAGTTCTGGACCTACCCAGTATCTCACTTGGATTTCTCACAGACATTTCATATGTAACACACCCAAAACTGAAATATGGACCTCCATCTCTCTTCCAAACCTGTTTGCCATCTCAGTAAATACTACCACTGTCTATCTACCTTGCTGCTCAAGCCAGTAAAGTGAATCATTTCTTTTGCAAAGGGTCCATAGGACAACTCCACCAGGAAGCCCAAGTAAATACTACTTTATTGTAAAATGGTTTTTGACCCCCAGACTATTCCCTAAAGTAGCTAAACTGTGTAGACCTTAAAAATAAAGCTTTCCAGTGTAACTTCATTGCAAAATAGCAGTTTTATTTAGACACCAGTGCTAGCTTTAAATGTAAATTTGTGATTGACTTTAAGATATATATTTTTAAAGGATTTTGTGAGCTGCTTATACTGGGCAGCCAAGTACCCTGAGCCTGAACACAGTTGGCTACAGTCAGGACTAGACCCAGAGGACCCTGTCCGTAGAGGGGACCACACAAATCATCTTAAAGATGTAGATGCTGCTCTTCTCCCAACCAGATTAGAAATCCACAGATGAACATCTCCACTACCGTAACTCTACCCAGAGTGGTGTTAAAATGGTAACCTTAATTCTCCTGTTTGGCAAGAAGATGGGGACTCTTTCTTTTCCATCCCATTAGGTCTCGAGAAGGTGGAATTAAAGTAGGCTTATGTTTTATCCATGCCTTATGAGACTGTGTTCTCTGCAAAGGCACAGTGATTTGGAGGAAAGAGAACCTGCATCTAGTTATGCCTCAGGAACTAGCAAGTCAGTTGTAAATCCGATTAACAGAATCATTCTTACCTCTTTTCCATACCTTCCTTCACCTCAAACACATCATAACAGTAATTAACACTGCTTGAGTATTTACTTTGTGCCAGACACTAACCTGAGCACTCTACATGTGTGAACTCATTTAATCCTAACAACCTGTGAGTTGTTATTGTTATTACTATTTGACAGATAAGGAAAATGAGGCATAGGTAGTTAGTAAATTGTTCAGAGATACCCAGCTAATGCAAAGCCAGGATTTAAATTAAGGCTATTCAACTCTAACCAGTCTGTTATTCCATGTCACATAGAAGCTTCCTCTTGATTTCTTTTTCCCCTCTTTCCTATTGTGCCATTGGTGTAAGATGTACCATCTATTTAATTTAATAACAGTTTTCAGGAATAAACTAAGCAACACCAAATCAAGTGTAGTTATAGTAGGACCATCCTTAAAAATTCTAACCAATGTTTTTTCTCTCTTGGCAATTCCTTTTGACCTCGTGTCCCTGAAGCTTTCACCTTCAGGGATAGGTTAATTACATAAAACAAGCAAATTCTTGGCTACTGGTTTCTAAAATTGGGTCATTCAACTCAAAAAGCATAGCCAGGAGCCAGGGTTGGTTTTTTGTTTTGTTTTTTAATAATAAGACAAGGGGTAGTTTTTTGTTTGTTTGTTTGTTTGTTTAAGATAAACTTTAAAAATTTCCTCAAGGTTTGCTTTGCATATTCATGAGCCAAAGCCCGAAAAATTTCACATCAGTTGGGGAGAATGAAGGATGGTGTCTGAGAAGTGTGTTGTCCAAAAGGAGACAATGTTTTAGCTGCTGGCAGAAGAGTCTGCAGTCTAGACGCTGAAGGACCCTGAGAAGAGACTTCATGTGCTGGTGCCCCTGGAGATGGGAGACAATGGAAACCTCAGAAGTATTTGGGGAAATTTCAAAGTACATGGGAGATGTGTTTGATTTCCAGAGCATTGCTCCCCAGGAGAAGAAGCAGGCAGCATGGCTGTGGGGCAGAAAAGCAGCAATGACTGGTGGAGGCATCCAGGCAGCATGGAGTCATCTTAAAATTCCCCAGGTCCCCAGAGACTGCCCTGACAGGGGATCAGAAGGGCCTTGGTGTCCTGATGAGGGGCACCATCAGCAGATTTGATGTGGGTTCTCTGTGCTGGAGGCTGTGGAAACAGAGACAGCATCAGCAAAATCAGTGTAGGTGGAAGTCCCCAACAAAGATGAGCAGGAGGAGACACTGATGGACCAGATGTCTCTCCCAGACACCATGATACCTATGAGCTTTCTCAGAATTTAGATACTGAATGAGTCCATTTCAGTTGCTGATAAAATAAATACCTGAAACTGGGTGATTTATAAAGAAAACAAAATTTATTGCCTACAGTTTTGGAGGCTGGGAAGTCCAAAGTCCAGGGAATGCATCTGGTGAGGGTTTTCTTTGGTGGTGGCTTTTTAGCAATGAAGGGGTCTCACATACAAAAAATGGCAGGGCACGGAAAGAGAACTTCTCATGTGATCTTCTTTTAAAGCCCTCAGGACCACACCCCTGACCACCATTATTAATCCATTCATTACAGCATGGTCCTATAGTCTAATCACCTCTTCTAGGCCCCACCTTTCAATTATGATAATAGGATTTTCCATCTGCAGCAGTTACAGTAGGAATTAATCTTCTAATATATGAACTGTGGGGGACACAATTCCATCAATCCACAGCAGACATTAACCCAGGGAAAAGGGAAAAAAGGGCAGAACCCTAATTTGACTGTTTAAGTTCTGAATTTGACTGTGAAATAACTGAACAAGATTGAGTTTCCTGGAAGTGGCTATAGTTTTCGTAACTAAGTTACTCGAGGTCACATAGCCAAAGAGTAATGCAGCCAGGATTCCAGCCCAGGCAGTCTGACCTCACAATCCCTCCTCTAAACCACTGCAGTTCTGTACTGTACTGCCGCCATGTTTCCCACAACCAAATGGGATGGTGGCTCATGACCTAAGTCGAATTACATTACAGAAAGATAAAGTGATTGTGAAATTCACCCTGTGACTTCACACATCAATTTTAAGCTGCAGTACTATTAAAAGATCTTAGACTGGAAGAAGTGGAAGATATATTCTCTCTGCTCCATCTATACTGGCACTGCCTAACCCATGTCTTACTTGGACTATTGCAAGTGTTCCCAGCTTGGACAGATTAGGCTTTCCCATGTAATTAGGAGTAAGATAACTAGGACCAATGAATGGAAGCTTTAGAGACAGAATTCTGTGCAGAATCAGAGAGAACTTCCTGACAATCTCGGACATACAAAGATAGGACGAGCATCCTTGGGTGGCACAAGTGCCCTGTCCCTTGAGATTTATAGCATTGCTGAGACACCTACCGCTAAGAAGGAACCTTATGGACGGGATTTCAATAGAAGACATATGGATGGACAATATGGCCTTTAAGGTCCCTTCCAACTTTGAAATTCTGCCATTTTAGAAGGGAGGTTGTGAAAGCCAGATTGCTGTGTGTTTAAAGAGTGGGAAGTGAGAAATAGAAGCAGGGGTATAGATTAGTCTTTTAAAGGTGGTTACCACTGAGGGAAGCAGAGTTTTATTGTATGGCACAGCAGGACTGAGAGATTTTAACACTGGGAAGAATTGAGCAGATTTGTAGATAAAAGGAAAGGAATTAGTGAAAAAGGAAAAACTGAAAGAGAGGGTTCTCTTTCAGTATCTCCTGTTGCATGACATACTACTCTAAAACTTAGTGGCTTTAAACAACAACAGTTACAGTTTTATTGCATCTCAGAATTGTGTAGGTCTGGCATTGAGGCAGTGCTTAGCACAGTGATTGATTCTTCTGTTCCACATGTAATCGACAGAGGTCACTCACCAGTCTTCATCTGACGTGGTGTTGTGCCTCGATGGGGTGGCTGGAAGGCTGTGTTCAGATGTCACTGTCAACCACAGCACCTCCATGTGGCCTCACCAGCATCTCAGGGTAGCCTGACTGCTTACTGACAGCTCATAGCTCCCAGCTCATAGCTGCCAGGAGGTCCCTGAATCCTTTTGGTCAGTCAAGTCCCAAAGTCTGGCTCAGATTCAAGGGGAAGAGAGCTAGATGCCACCTCTCAGTGGGAGGAGGAGCAAGGAGTTTATAGCCATCTTTAATCTCCCATAGAGACAATTGATAGACGAAGATCCTGAACAATGTGGGGCGTCCAAATTGAGAGCAAAGATAGAGGGAATATTTTTAGAATGGTGGAGGGACATGTCTTTCTCAGAGATAAGAACAAAGAAAAGAGGTTCCAGAAGGTGAGGATAGAAATTTTGAGATGAAGACAAGGGAGAGTAGAAGGAGTTATTTTCAGAGAGTTCAAGTCATCCAAGGCTGTCTAGTAGAAGGAGAGTTTCACTTAATGAAAATCCTGTCACCCACGGCCCATATATTTTACCTCTGGGTTGTTTTATTTTTCTGATAATATGTCATCAGTGGTTTCACTGGGCATGTCTCACAGAGACATCTATGTGAAGGCACTGTCTGCAAGATTTCTGACTCAGATTTTCAGTGCTCTTCATGTACCTCGTGTAGCACACCAAACTCCAGTGTAGTTCACGGTGGTGGGGCAGGTAAACTGGCCTCCCGGAAAATAAGCCCACCTGTGGCCTCACTCCCAGTCCATGCTGAAGGGATAGAGCAGACCAGCTATGAACCGAGGCTTGAGAGCAAAATGTGAAATCCACTTTCTACAAATTATCCTATAATCTCTTCCAATACATTTCTGGATACAAAACAGAGCCACACAAAGGTGACAGTCTGGCAGGTAGTCAAAGCTGCAGTGGTCGTGGCTTGGCTCCCGTTGTATCCACAGAGCTGTTTGATTGAGTTGATTTATACAGTTTTGCCTGTATGAATCCTTTTGATAAGTATCTTTAGAAGCTTGCTAATTAATTTCGAAGGTATGCTTCTCTTTGGCTTTATGTCTAATTCTTTTCACATTGTATATTCCCGTGATAAATGATGGATGCGTCAATACATTACCTTTCCTCAGTCAGTGTTTTCTGTTGTTGATGTAAAGCACACAAATTGGATTTGTTTCACGATAGCTGAATTTGGAATGTAACATTTTGCCAAGTTAGACTCTCTCTTGCCCATACAACCCAGATGTGGATTTTGCAGTATGTGTCTGTGGTGCCCTTGATTAATTTAATATTGCATTAACATGCTGTTAAAACACCCCAGGGCATGCATGAGGTCTTTCAGCCAGCAGAAAAGAATTCCCCAAACTAAAGTTTTTAATAAAATACAGATTGCAGGGCAAGAAAAAAGGTATGAACCATGAGAATTTATGGATAGCAAAAGTGCTTGAGGAATCAACTTTTGATGGACTTGACAGCGGAAATACTATGTACCAGTTATATAATTTCCTTCCCCCAAATCATTAGAAATCATCTGTATCTATTCATTTATTGAATCTGTGCTTTTAAGTGACCAAGATAGCATGACTGTATTGTTCCAGGGCTTCTGTTAATCCTTTTACATTTCCACTTGTGCCAGTGCATGTACAATCATATTGTCATATCCAAAAGGTCAGTGAAGGCTGACACAGCCACATGTGTGACATGAAATCAAACTGCAAAAATTAAAAGTGAATCCTTCACTGTCCGTTGTAAATGGCTAGCAGGCAACTTTCTACTAAGCAGTGCTAATGTAACTCTGACCTGGGGTCATGCTGTATCTATTTTAAGTGGCAACAATTTTTTTTCCTTCCTGAAGGTAGTTTTCAGTCTTTAACCATCATATTTTCCTTATTACAAAAATCTAGAATAATATTTTTCTAAATCAATTAATTGATGTAAAATTTAAGTGGATACAAAGGTCCTTGGTACAATATACGCAACGTTGTAAATGAAGGTGCTACTGTCAGCCTACTAACAGAAAGGCATACACCTAACTCTACTCTTTTTCAGATTCCAGGGGTGGTGGAAGTGGTGGGTTTTTTTTTTTTCATATACTTATTTGATAAAAAACGCAGGCAAGTGTTTACCTTTTTGTGTGTAGGTCTACCATATCCTTATAGTGGATTTAAAATACAAAAGTATTATTTCTCCTTTTAACCCTCTGAAACTTTTAAGATCCAGAAAAGAGCAAAAGATACAGAAACAAACAAAACAAAAAGATACAGAAACAAAACAAGTATAGAACTTAATTGAAAGAAAATATTCTCTGTAACCAAGTTATATGAATCAGCATTTTGATATAAATAATTGATAGCTATAATCATAAGATCATTAAGTTCAAGCATGTAGAAAACCATTTTAAAGGTCTGTGCTAATAAAGACAAATTTAAATGAACCATACCACCGATCTTAGTAATTTGCCTTCAAAAGTCCACCTGGTGTTGATGCTTAGAGTTGAGATAAAGAAAAGGATATTTCTCTTACATTTCAATACTTTTAGATCTGCACATTTTTTAGTGGGTTCTGTAAAATGAATGTCAATTAAGACAGATGGTTAGCAATTAAGGTAGGGGATAGTATCTGTGTGGTAGGTGATTGTCTGCCCCTGTGGGGGCAGAGCTCATGATATTCTAAGGAATATGAACTCAGGAGGTGTCAGGATGGGGCATCCCCTACTCTGTAAGAGTGGTGCACAGAGTATGTTGAGGAAGAGTCACCCCTCCCACATATCTCTTTTTCTATAAATACAGTTTTTTCCTCTTTTGCTTCAGTTGAAATGACCTAAGACTTAGATTCCATCCCAGGATATTCCTTTAACTAAAACCACCAGATAGAATACCTTCCATATCCCAATTATATGGTCCTCTTGTGTTTTTCTGGTGTTTGTATTCCCATAGTTGCAAGTAAAAAGTATATTTTTAGTTTTAGAATTTTCCTTTCCATTTAAAAAAAAAATCCCTGAAGATTTGTGGCACCACTGTTATTTCTGTTAATGTCATTGCTTCCATAGCAGCAAGCTAAGACTTTGTAAGAAACTGTTTACAAAAAGCAATTATTGAAGCGAACATTATAGCTACATGTTTCAAACTTTCAATTTAGATTTTCTGTAACCATTACACCACACACACATGGGCGCCCACACACATGCACACACACATGCACAAACCTTTCAATTTGTGTTAGAAATGCAGTGTAATCTTCTAGATTCTTCTGTCCATGGAGCAAGGTGGGACTAATTCCTTGGGCTCCCATAGCAAAATAAAAGCTCAAGCAACTCACATTCTTGGCCATAGAAAGTGGGTTCTTCCCTGTTCTCAGATTCCAAATGGGTGTTGAATATAAAATAAGTGAGTTTGTGCTGATATTTAATCCTTAAGGAGGATTTAAGGAAGAATTAGAGGAAACAAAGAAAATAAGTTCCCAGTTTTTCACAGCTCATTCTGCTAAGCAGCATAAACCTAACATTGACATACATATTTGTTCTGCCTAGAAGGTTTATTCCCCTCAGAATTTCAGTCAGTAGAGTCGTGTCTTTAATTTAGGATATTTCAGACTTGCTTTAGCATCATCTAGGTCGGAAATTTTAGTGGCCATTTTATGCAGAAATGAAAATATCTGTATGAAGGGTAACTTCTAATTAGATTTAACAATATAAAATGAGACAAGAACGATAGAGAAAGCATGCTAAGGAATGTACTGTAGGGTTTTGTCTTCATATGAGTAAGGCTGGCCTTCCTGAGTGTCCAAATGTGCCTTGGCGTTACTAATTTTCTCTGAAAAATGAATTCCAAAATCTGATAGACACTGCTCATGTCCTGTTGCACAGGGTTTCTTTTTTTTTTTTTTTAAACTAGGAAATAAAATTACTATTTTTCTACAGCATTTCCAAGCAACACTCTTTATTAAATGATCTAATTCAGCAACTTTTGGCCACAGAACTCTGTAGCCATTGTGCAGAAATACAAGCAAAATGAGAGTGATGGGCCACTTCCTCTCTGCCTGCTGGGAGCTTGCAGTTGCTTGGAGAATGCTGCCAGAGTGCAATAGATGGATACAAATAAAAGAGGCAGAGGGACAGATAGACAGCCAACTCTGTCATACAATCGGAGGCTGGGAGGGTCAGTGATGCTGGGTCTTATTAAACTATCAAGACTTCATTCTGATGAGCCATTTTGAGGAACAGAAGACTGTAATTTAGTGAGGCGGGAGAATAGCATGCTTCAGATACATCCAACAAAATAGTGTCATCATAAAATCAAGCAGTGCTGCAGGCATTAAAAATTAAACTCACCCTATTCAAACTGCATAAAAGCAATCCCATAAAACTGTCTAACCTCACACTTTACCCATCAAAAGCCTTTCTAAACCATTTTAGATATTTTCACCAGCTATTCTCAATTTCAGTTTCCTTATCTGGAAAATGATCTCGTAGGCTCCTTTAAAAAAAAAATCTCTATAATTGAGGAAAATTGCTGCAGTCAACAGAAACCAAGGTGGAAGAGCTCTCAGGGAAGCTTCGGGAAGAGGCGGCTGCTGAGGAGAGGTGAGGGAAGCTTGCTACTGTAGGTCCTGCACTGGCGGTGTGGCAGGGGCCAGCCCCACAGAAGACGTGAGAGAAAAGCAGAGAGGTCCTCTCCTCTGGAGCCTGATGTAGCAGGGGTCCCTGGGTTCTCTCTGCATTAACGTTTAGTTAACCTATAAGGTTGGCTGAAACCACCTCACGCCTGCTCTCCTGCAATAAAGAAAACACAGCTATTGCTTTGATCATTTAACAAGAAGCAAGTGTATGTAGTTCTGACCTATTTACCAAGTACTAGATTTATTAAACATCTATTCTGTGTAGGTATTGAACAGGATACTAAAATCATAGCCCCTCATTATATCATTGTAGTAGGCAGACTAATGCCCCCAACAGAGTCAGTGTTGTAATCCCTGTAACCCGTGAATATGTTGTTACATGGCAAAGGGGAATTAAGGTTGTGGATGAAATGCAGATTGCTAATCAGCAGATTTTAGAATAGGGAGATTATTCTGGTTTATCTGGGTGGTCTCAATGTTATGAAGAGGGAGGCAGAAGAGTCAATGTCAGAAGATATAATGTAAGAAAGACTTGATTGGCCATTGCCAAATTTATGTTGGTTCTGAAGATGGAAGAGGGGTCACGAGCCAAGGAATGTGGGCCCCTTCTAGAGCCTTAAAAAGGGGGCCCCTAGAGCTTCCAGAAGGAACACTGCCCCGACAACACCCTGATCTAAGACCAGTGAGATCCAGTTTGGACTTCTATCCTACAGAACTTTAAAATAATAAATTTATGCTGTTTTAAGCCACCAAGTTTGTGGTAATTTGTCATAGCAGCCATAGAATACTAATAAAATTATGTTGTTGATTTCCTCTATAATAATGTCAGAAATTACCTTGTTCATTAGCCTGATTATTTCTTTCCGTTCCCCTTCATACTCAAGAATGTCCCTCCAAGACAGCCAGGACTTGCCTGTCATGTTCCCAGCTGTATCCCAGAAGCCAGGAGCAGAGCTTGAATACACTGGTGCTCAATAAGTGCTTCCTGAGTGTCAGTTGAATAACTGTACACTCGAATGGAGGATTACAAATGACACATCTCTCCCCAGGGCTTCCACAAGATGTACACATAGGAGCTAACAAATGGAAGATGAAAAATAGTGAGGGACTGGGAACCTGAAGGAGTTGTAGATGCAAAGAGCACAGTAAAGTTTCAGGAAATGTCAGCTGCAGAACAATTAAAATTTAAACCCTCTGTGTACTTGAAAGAGCCCTGTAATAGAGAAGAACCTAAAACTGGAAAGAAGTAGCTTTTAGGCAGGAAGAAGACCAGTGGCATTCAATCACAGAAAACTGTTCAATTCCCTTTTTAGGTGGAGTTACCACAGTGCCGTAAATCAGTTCTTATCAGATGATAAAAGAACGAAATTAACATATAGCAATAAATATAGTAAGAAAACTGGACATCACGGAGAAACTGGGTAGAACATTTATTGTGAAGGAAAATCAATATGGCAAATATGTGTATCCTGCAATGGCTTTCAATGCCTTTTGCCTGTAAATATTAACAGACAGCTTTTCAGGTTTGTTAATTCACTAAGAAGAAAACTCTTAAATTTCTAGATGTTTTATGTTTATTTCTTCCTAATTTGGTAGTGTGCAGACAGATTTTTTAACCCTATCTTTGTTTGTTTTAGGATGCTTCACTCATCAACAAATATTTTTTAAGCACTTTGCATATTAACTTTTTTAATTCTACCGATGAGGTAGGTACCACCTGTCCCCATTGATGTAGATAAGGAAACTGTGTATTTAAGAAAGTTAAGTGCCTTGCTAAGGTCACAGGGAGAGTTAGTGGTAGATGTGGATTTATACCCAGAGAGTCCACTCTCTTAACTCCACCCACCCCCCTCCCCCTAGATATTATGCTGGGTTCTGGGATAAACAGAAAGCACAGCAAATCCAGTCCCTGGCCTTGGGAAGCTTACACTCCAGTGGGGAGACATATAATAAGTAGGAATTGCACAAATGTTTATTGTGACCAGTGCTGTGAAGGAGACAGAATATTAAGAGAGTGAATGAATACCAGTGTGGACTAACCCAGTTGCCAGAGCAATGGAGCCACATTGCAGGTCTCCTACTTTATACCGCATAGCAAGAGCAAATCAATGTTACCCTTAAATATCCATTCAAATATTCTTTTCACATTTAGAAACTGTCTTTATAAATGCTTCATGTGTGAACATTAGGTAAAGTGGAAGTTGGTGAGATGTAACCAGGATGATTTTTTTTTTAATTTCAACAATAAGTTAATTTCTACATTTTTTTCCCTTCTTATTGTATTATGACTGCTCTGAATGTTTTCTGTCTAATCCAGGTTTTCTCAGCCTCAGCATTACTGAATACTGTATTTGGGGCCCGGATAATTCTTTGTTGGGTTGGGGACAGGAGGGGAGGACTGTCCTGTGTGTTGTTGGATGTTTAGCAACATCCCTGGCCTCTTTCCATTAGTAACAACTTTTCTCCCTCCCAACCCTCCACCCCCAACTTTGTCCCCAAACATTGCATTCTCTCTACCTTCTCAGAAATCTATAGCAGCACCACACACACAGTCTTTGCAGCTCAGCAGTTAGCATTCTGTATTCAACGAGCCCCTCCCTCCTCCCAGCCTCAGGATAGGAAGGAGCCCACAAATGTGAGGAAACCAGTCAGACTTTGCAGCTCCCTCTGCGTTGCTCTGGGGTGGTGCAAGGCTTGTTTGGGGTTTTCACTTCACTCTGCCATGCAGACTCTCCCCTCTGGGTCTTTGAGTGTAGAAGATGTTTGGATCGTTGGCCCTAGAGCAGAAGAAAAGAGGAAGGGAAGAGACTGAGCTAAACAGAGCAAAAGGAGGGAATGAAAGGTCAAGGTGAAAAGAGCCATTAATGAGTTATGAGACTGGGTTAGCACACGGATAAATAAGAAGAGGGCTGAAGACTATTCTGAAAGATGGCTTCCAGACGTGTTTTGAGCAAGTGACTGACCAGATAATGAATTCTGATCTGTTGGTGAAAATGTCTTACAGTAACACCTCACTGAGGCCTCCAAACTGAGTCATAAAATGAAAACTTGGAGCCATGGGGTGCCACACACAAGGGGGAGAGGCCAGACAGATGAGTGCAGAAGAGCTTTGAGTGGGTGTGTCGGGAGCAGTGAGCCCCTGGAGTTGAGCTCCCATTCAGACCACAACTTGGAAAGCTTTTCCTCCTGAGCGGTGCCAGCACACAGTGGTCAAAGCATAGGAAGCAAAGTGAATTTTAAAGGCAGATGTGCTCAGCATAACATCTGGTCTCCTAAGACAGCAAACTCAGGAAAGTGGAAAGACTTTCTTCTTTTAAATCAAGGCAGACTTAAACTTCAAAGTCTATGCTTCCTGAGCGAGAGGTGACAGAGGGCAAAAATGGAACCACAAAGCAGTCATCTCTGGGTCAACTTCTTAGAAAGCACTGTCATCCTAAGTCTTAACACATATCAAAATGGGCCCCTAATAGCCCCTCTGAATACCACACTCCTAAAGTTGTTCCTAGAGCTTTTGATTTTTTTTGCAGTAAAATTACAAGAAAAGTAAAGTTTTTGTTAATGTGCTGAGGATTCTGATATAGTACCATTTTAAATATAATTATGTGTGTTTAGTTGCTTTGCTGCTCCATTTTATTAAATAATCTACAAACAATTATTGTAGGCTATTAAATGCCAATCACTGTGCCAGACTCTGGAGATATAGTGATAAATAAATACCTTGTTGCTGACTTCAAGGATTTTACTATCTAGTTGAGAGAAAGACAGGGAAATTGAAGATCACAGCACAGGTTTTGAAGTGTTTTGACCAAGTGTTGGAAAGTGTTGGAAGAGGCAGCTTCTAATTCAAACCTGGAGGTCAGGGGAGGAGAACAGGTATCTTTAAAGATCTTTCTGAGAAGACAAAAATCTTTGAGAACATCTAAAAAAATAATCAAAATATTATTAAATTTAGTTGACTTGAGACCTTAACAAATCTATTTTGAAAATTTTTATGGCTCTCCATATAAATGATGAAAGATGTACTATAATCAAACAGAAAGTTGGAATCAGAGAGAAACAGATATTTCATGAATGTTTGAATAATTGCCACAGCACTGAACAAAAGAATAATAAAATATATGCTTGATTTTTCCTACGAAGAGACCTTGCCAAAGCCTAGTAAAGCACGCTTGATGTCTTGCCCCATAAAGTAACAGGAGGGAAATGCCTCCATGTTTTCCTACATTTAACGCCACTAAGATATGTTACTGCAAATAGTACTGCCTGGACTGGATTTAGGGGTGACAGGTTGAGTCTGCAATACTCGTTGCTCTCAGTGTGTAGCAGAAAGAGCACTGGACTTAAGATCAGAAAACCTTAATGCAAGCCACTCTGCGTTTCTGAACCTCAGTCACCTCATCTGTGAGACGGGGCTTCCCAGGATGGCTGGGAGGATTAAGTGAAATATAGCTTATCCACGAGGTCTCCTTACTAATGAGCGGTTGGGTGAAGGTTCTTCTCATGCAACAGTAACTTAAGCATGATTGCAGAATATGTAATGGGGGTGAATAGAAGTCTTCTCTGTCTTCTTGCCTGCCCATCTCTCCCAATCCCTCCCCACTGTGACCAGAACAATCCTTATGAAACACAGATTGGTCCTATCACTCTACTAAGTGGCACCCTTCAGTGCCTACTCATCACTGTCCAGGTGAAACCCTTCTGTCTGGCGGTGATCCCGGCCCACCTCCTGGGCTGATCGCTTGTCTCTCCCCGCTGCACACCTGTGCTCTGCCAGGCTCTACTCACTCGCTGTCTCCTCCATGTCTTTGCACAAGCTGCTCCCTCCTACTGGAATGTCCATGCTCCCACTTCTTCACCCTGCAAACTCCTTTCAGCTGGTTCTTCAGCCTTCAACTCAAGTCTTAGGCCTTTGCCATGTGCTTTTCATGGAAACTTCTCGCCTGAATGGCCATTGTCCATTTGCTGGTGTCTCCCCAGTGACCTGGCACTCTTCAAGGGCAGGGCTGGGGGCTCCTTGCACTCTGCATTCCTTTGCCTTCCCTGTGCCTGGAATGCTGAGGTGCTCAGTCCGTCTTGTTGAATGAATGGATTGGCCAGTCCCTGACTGATTCATAATCGGCAAATATGTATACCAAATAATTAAACATAAAACAAAGGTAGTTGTATTTACAATGCCAGAATACAAATTCCTCATTCTTTAAAAATGTCTACCCCCAAATGGAAAATGATATGGGTTACCTGTGAATCCTGATACTCATGATGTCACTACGTAGTGTTCTGCAGCAAAGACCGCTGCATGCCTAACTCAGCATCCACTCCCTCCTTTCTCCAGAACAATAAACTCTTATTTTAGCTCAATATGTGGCCACTAGGAATAAAACTAAAAAAACATTTTTTAAAAACACTTTATTTCCCAGTGCCCCTTCAACTAGATATGGCAAATGACTAAGGTCTGCTAAATAAAATAGAAGTGGATGTATTTTGTGGAAGTGCCAAGAAGGCTGTTTAATGGGAGCTGAGTCATCAGGGAGGAGTCCCCTTAACCAACTTCTACTTTTCCTCTTTCTCCTGAATTTTAGATGTGGTGACTGGAGTCCCAGCAGCCATTTTGGACCATGAGGTGATCTGGAGGATGAGAGCTGTGTGCTAGGATATCAAAGCACACAGACAGATAAGCCAGTCCTCTTATAGCCTGCACTCCCCATCTCTGGACTTCTTTACATGAGAGAAAAATAAATTAATGCTGTAAGGCAGTGGTTAGCAAACTGTTTCTGTAAAGGGCCAGATAATAAATACTTTCGGATTTGTAGACCATAGTCTCTGTCACAACTGCTCAACTCTGTTGATATAGTGCAAAAGCTGCCATAGACAATACATAAACAAATGAGTGACTGTGTTCAAATACAATTTTAATTACAAAAACAGGTGGAAGTCTGGATTTGGTCCATGGGCTGTAGCTTGCTGTTCCCTACTCGAAGGCACTGTGATTTGGAGTCTTTCTGACATATGTAGCCAAATCTGACCGTAACTAACACATCTTCATTGGTGAGATGAAACTTTTGATTTAGAAGAGAGAAACTGTCAAGACTCCTGCTTCAGTTTTGAAAATGTTTCCTTCAGTAGACTCTTTCTCTCTTAGCTTACCCCGATTTGAATTATACAAAGTTCTGAGATTTCTGTTTCCAGACTCTTTTGATTATTAAGACCAGCTGAGTTGGATCCAGGGCTTTTCTAGCTTTCCTTCAGTGCCATTGTGTTCAGTGTGGAGGATTCCAGCAGAATAGAACTGGGACAGTCATCAGGTGTGTGGACAGGGAGAATGGAGGACAAAAGGCAAGGCCTGCAAGAACTGAATGAAGAACACCATGCTGAGAGCTCCTAAAGTGTGTTTGAATTATACAACAAAACTTTCAGGCTGCCTGGATGATGGCTTATTGTACTGTTACCAGGGAGATTGTACAAGCCAAATTGATGCTTAGCAGCAGGGCAAGGGCTGGTCTTGGGGATTCTTTTCAGCAAAGACTTTGCCTGATGGTGTTAAGATATCTTGGCCTTTCTGGTTTAACTCATCCTGTGAAAGCAGAACAATATGGTACAGACCAGGAACAGCAAACTGATTTCCCCTTACATGCAAACGCCAACTGATGGAGAGTAGATATCTGGAATTCTCCATTGAGAAGGATTCTGCGGCTGTGTCCAGGTTTTAACACAAGTGGTCTGTGCTTCCCTACTTGTGTCTTCCCCAGGTTTGTGGGGATGGGGGAGGGCAGGGCTCTCAACCAGGTCTACTCTCTTGGTATAGACTCAAGCAACATGAAAGCTGGAAGGGAGCCATAGTTTAAATAGTCTCTCATCTGGGTCTTCATTTTACAGATGGCTATATTAAGGTTCAGAAATGTAGTCACTCATGTAGGGTTATACAACAAGTCAGTAGCAAAACCACCATTAGAAGCCCACAGTGGCTTTTTTCATTACACAGTACTACACATATTTAATAAAGATGTTTTTATACTTTTTATTAATTTTTCATAATTTCTTTCTAACATAGAACTTGAACCAGCTCCTGAGTGAGACCTTTGCTGGTTTCCCATAACCAAACTTTTAGAGCTCTGGTTCCTAGCACTTTACAAGCCTGATCCTTCAGATTCCATTAAATTCTGTAAGCCCCAGTAACCTTCCAATAATTGCTTTTTCGTTGTGTTATTGATGTTCAGAGTACAGTTTCTGTTGCCGGCAGTCAAGAACTATGGTTGATATGGAAATTGATCCTGGAGAGGAGGTTTCAAGAAACAAACTCTCAGGGAAATGTGGAGAATTTGGAATTGGTGATCAAACCTAGATTAGGTAGAATGCAAAGAAACCCCATTTAAGCTCCAGAATGCAGTTCTAACAGCTCGTGGCCCCCAGTGGTGACTCAGCTAATTAAAGGCATCTGTGTTAACCTGCTCATGGAGGGCAAGGTTTTGGGTTACCACTGCCATAGAAGAGCAGAAAGGATATGAGAGACTCAAGGACCCTGAGGTAGGGTGGTGGCATCGAGGAGCTTAAAGTAGTCGAATGACAAGCTCCAATCCCCACCTGCTTGGTTCAAGGCAAAAGAAACATACCGAAACTTGGCCATACTGAAAGAATCTTTTATGTGGCTTCAAAACAGAGGTATCAAAAAAAAAAAAAAAAACCCATAAAGTTTGCTTTTGTGGGTTTTGAATCGCAGCATTAGCTGAACTCACAGTGTCTTCTAGTCTCCTGGGAAGAGCAGAGCCAAGTCAATCAAAGCAGTTCATTTGGGAGACTCAGAATCTCTAAAAATCCCCTCCCCCACTGAGCCTCCTTTGCCCTTGGGTTTGGCGGCTCCCACCTCAGACTGGCTGGGCTTCTCCCTTGCTGCCCCATTACCTGCAGGAGTTGCTGGCCATTGGAAGCCAGTCTCCCTGTCCTTGGTTAATACTCCGGTATCTTACCTGATCTTCTATCCCATACCTTTGGAGTGAATTTTAGCCTATTCCAAGATATTTTCTCCACAATATTAGTAGATCTTCATGTTCTTTCAAGCCAATAAATCAGATTTCTTTTGCGGATCTGTTTTATTCTTTGCTTTTTAATATAAATCGTTTTTAGGTAATGAATTTCTTAAGCTCATGCTACGGAGTAACTTATTTATGTGAGATTCAAAAGACCTCCATGAGTGGGGTTCAGTAAATCTCTAGTTTAGAGCCTTATAATTTTTCATCTAAAATAAAGTATTTTATTGAACTAACAAATTATTAGTATTAATCATTCACTAAAGAGCTAAAAGCGATTTTTAAATAAATAAAAGTTCTTAAGAATACTTGGTGCTTTCCTCGTTAAGCTTCCTCTTCATTTAATCATTACTTTATTTTTCCCTGTTTCTCATCTCATTTTTATTATTGTTCATTATTTAAAAGGTAACATAACCACATTACAGGAAAATAAAAGAAAAGAAAACATCATCCATCATTTCATCATTGTTGCCATTTAGGTTTCTTTCCCTCCAGGCTTTTCATATTCCCTCCACTCCCACCCTGAAACATTGTGATAAACATAATGCTGTGTTCAGCTTTTGAAGCTTAATATATCATACACATTTTAATCTCTTAGTGTCTCCATAGCCTACTTTTCAATGGTTGCATAATATTCCAAAGAGAGCAAGCATTAAGTTGTGATTATGAATTATCGAGAGACAGAACTCTGCCTTATTACACCCAGCTTCTGGTAGGTATTCAACTATCATTTGCTGAATTGAATTGAAATTCCTTGCCCTTTCTAAATTTGTGCTCTTTCAAGTACTGCTTCAACAAACATCTTTATGGATATAGCTTTTCACATATTTTCAATTATTTAAGATAGACTCCCTGAAATGGGATTACTGGTCTTGTGGTATGGCCATGTTTCTGGCTTAATATGTACTACCAAACTGCTTTCTAGAAGGGCTGTGTCTGTTTGCAAAGCCCCCCTCCATGTCTGAGACCACCAGTTTCCTACACCCCTATCAGTGCTCACGCAATAAAAGAAAGTAGAGCATCTCATTGTGAACGCGTTCTCATGGGCATATTACTGATTGCATCTTCTCATTTGTGAATTCACTTACTTCTTTAGCAATTTGAATGAACTCTATAGAGTGAAGACATTAACTTATATTCACTGCTCATACTGTCCCCACTTCAAGTTTGTTTTTCCATGTAGTTGTGGAACTACATATTACTTTACTCTCCTTTGAAGAGAAACCTGTTAGCCTTCATCTGAGAGTACCTTGAACTCTGAAAATTTACAACCTTGTGAAAGTGCTCTTGCAACCTGCTTCATCTGCCAGCATTAAGTGACCAGAAGAGGGTAAACTACCCATAATTACTGTCAGCCAGTCCAGGAAGCACCTTAGATTGCCTTCCCTGCATGCTAGTATTGCATTCCATGGTCAAAAATAGAATAAAATATCATATGTTTCCCATTGTTACTGTTCTTTTCCAAATAGGAAATTTGCCTCCATTTGACCCAAATCTCCTGTCCAACTTCCTGTCCCTGAAGCAGGTATTTGACATATGTCTTTACAAATCTTTACAGATCTCTTTCTTCCTCTAAACCCGCTTCTAATGTTTTAAAGTAGCCAGGTGATACCCCTACCCCTTCAGAACTTGAATTTAAGCAGAACGTGAATTATTTCCACTGTCTAAGGTAGTGATTCCTAAAAATGGGTGTCCTGAAGGATTCATTATTCATTTTCAACATTTTGCAAATCATGTCTTTTATTATCTTCCTAAACCTCTGCTACTTTCCAACCCTTGATTCTGTTGTTTTCTTTTACCAATTTTCAGCTTTCGTTTTCCCTCAGGTAGAATTATAAATAATTCAACTTTTTAATAATCCTGTCAGAAACTGCTGCTTTAATCCTGCTTCTTCAGACCTCACTGCTAGACTCTAACTGAAACGTCTTTTGGTTCTGAGGAAAATACTGTGTTACTGCAAGACACTGAAAACAGGTCCTGTATTTGTTGTTCAAAACTGGTTAAACAGAAGTGGTACTCTCCAAAGCACCAGAACTCATTAGAGTATCAGAACTCAGATATACAGTAATATGAAAGGAAATATGTACTGGTCGACACAGAGATGAACAGAAACAAATTAGGTAACTATAAAGATTAGAATAGGTGTTTTTATATAATAAAGTATATGGGAAAATTACTAAATTAGAAGTTAGGAGAAGGGTCCTAGTCCCAGGTTGCCACTAATTAGCTCATAAGCTTGAGTAGTCTTTGAGGTTTAGTTTGAGGCTCAGTTTCTTTATCTGTAAAACTGGAGTCAGTTGATGATTTTCAAGCTTTGGGATTGTTTTTAGCAACACAGCTCAGTTTTCAAATAAAAAGTAAAACGTAAAACAGACACCTATAGAACTCCTCTGGTTGAAATATAGGCTAGAGGCCTTGAATTCCACCCTCTTAATTTCCACTAACCTTCTATTCCTCAAGTCTTCAGAAGCTGCTCCAAGGAACCCTCAGATTACTCTTTATCATGATGTGACAATTGATACATGGACAGACCAAGTTATTTTGCAACTCTAAGATTCTATCCTCTCTAGTGGTTAAAATATAGATCTTGCCAAGATTAGACTGAGTAGGTTAGATTAGCAGAGTGGCACGGTGACCTCTTCCTGTGGCAAGGCCTGTGCATTTAGGGTGTCAGAGAGTAGAGAAGTGGTGACCTGTGTCTGCCCTGACTATGTAAGGGCATTGTTTGTCATGAAATTTTCCAAATGATAGTTCCTTTTACCAAGTACTTCCTTGTGCCATGAAATGTGCTGCAGATCATCTTACCATGCCTGCTGCCTGCTTTAATCCTCACCACCAACCTCATCTTGAACTACTTGTCCCAACACCAGTCCAGCTTGGGGGCTGGAGGGCAGGTCACCCGGCCTTCGCTGCTCCCTCTGCCAGAACTTCTCAGAAATGGCCTCTTCTCTTATTTTAGGTCCCAAATCGTATGTCTCCTTCTAAGAGAAGTCTTCTTTGACCGTCCTAACTAAACATACCCTGGACATCCTGTCTTATTTAGTTCACAGCATTTATTACTAGCTGCAGAAGTGGTTAGTTTGTTAGTTCACTATATTTTTGTTTATTTGTATATTTTCTGAATCCCTCCATGTGCCCCAAAATGTGAACCCGCAGAGAATAGAGATCCTGTCTGTCCTGTCCATCACCAGGCATCCTGACAAGTGCCTGGCCCACAGTAGATGCTTTGTAAGTATATGGTGAATGAATAAATGAGCAGGAGAGATAGTTAAAATCTCTATCGTACAGATAAAGAAACAGGCTTAGTGAGGTTTAATTGCCACCTCTAAGTCCTGTCACTAGTAAGCAACAGAACCTAGATTCAAACTCAAGTTTGGCATAAGAGCAACTCTTGAGTGCCCTTTGGCCTCTCTGAGTGGAACCAATTTCAACTCTTATTAATGCCCATATTTACCTGATAGAATGCTAATAAGGTAATGATTACAATAGTGATGAAAACCGTGATGCCAATAGTTGTTCACTGCCTGTATGAGTGTTTATTGGGCCTCTCCTTGATCAATTGTAGAGCACATACCAACTCAGCCAGCAGCACATTCATCATTGGGTACCTCTCACTTTTTAAAAGTTCTTTCTTATTTTAAGCCAAAATGTACCTTCATGCATCTGTCACTCACTGCTCTCAGTTTATACCTCTGTAGCAAAACAGAGTGAATCCTTTCTAGCTGCCAGGTTGCAGAGGAAGTAGGTGGCAGCAGGGCAGACTGGTCTGGAGGTCCTCAGTTTATCACCAGTGTGCAGGTACTGAGTAAGTCAAGTATCCCCAGGTGGGTAATTTCTTTTTTTTTTCTTTTTTTTTCTTTTTTTTTGTCGTTTTTTTTTTTTTTTTTTTCGTGACCGGCACTCAGCCAGTGAGTGCACCGGTCAGTCCTATATAGGATCCGAACCCGCAGCGGGAGCGTTGCCGCGCTGCCAGCGCAGCACTCTACCAAGTGCGCCACGGGCTCGGCCCCCCAGGTGGTAATTTCCAAGGTAGTTTACCTGCCATGGGTGCTTTAATGAGTATGATTGTTATTGCTTCATCTTAATGAGTGGTGATATCCTTTTTCTTAGCTAGTAGATAAGCACATCTATTAAGGAGATTGGGTCCTCACCACTGGCTTTGAGTGATTAGTTTTGTCTTTGCAAGCTGTCTTCATGTGAAACATATTTATAGCCACTTCCCCCTCCAATTTCAATGTGATAAAGATTGACAAGGAGATGTCAGTTAAGCCCTCTGAGCTCCTTGAAACCAAGGCCCAGTGAAAACCTGTTTAATTCTGTTCTTTTGTGGTCTCTTGCTTCAGCTTTTGGCCTTTGAGAGCATTTTGGTCCAAGCTATACTGTGGTCTCTGTGGTCTCTACTAGTAGCAACGGGTTCCCAAGAATATTACCTATATTTGAATCTCATATGGCTGATGACTTTTATCTGGATCCAAATTTTTTGTTCTGTTCCACACAAAGAAATAGGAAAAATGTGATAATAGCAGCTAATATTTAGTATGCTCTGTGAGTCAAGAATTGTTCTAAATCCCTTACTTGGATTATTGCATTTAATAGACAATGGCATATCTTAAGAAAATACCATAGGCCTTTTTTTATTTCATGCATTTTATGCATTTTTTTATTTAACTCTTAATTTCCACTCTCTACTTTATGATATTTTACTTTTCTCAATGATATGGCTGATTAGATGCAATAATCCATAAAAAATACTTAGGACAGTGCCTGGCATAGACTTAGCACTCAAGAAATGTTAGCTGTTATGTTAGCATATTTCTTTCTTGATGCTGAACAGATTCAGTATTCTTGGATCTAGACTTATAGTGGAGCATGTAATTTTCTGGCTTAAATCAACACACTGTACTACAGTACACAGGATGACAGGGTAGAAATAGCAACACGCTGCAGGGCAAGAGATCTGGCTTAGCTCTGCCATTTAATAGATTGTGAACACCCCAGCAAGTTCCTCGACTCCTCACAGCTTTGATTCCTCATTTATACATGACCTGTGTGAACCTGATGATCTCTAAAGTCCCTTTCCCCTGTAAGTCTTCCCCCAGATATTTCCTTGACAAAATGTGAATTGCATCATAATAAGGATTATATTTCTACTGTCTCAGCTCACGTAGTACATTACAGAAACCTAAATCACCATGGTGGACGATGCTTCAGGAAATGCTTAGTTAGGAAGATCAGGAAAGGACCCTCCAGGACTCATATCTGTTCCCCCATGCTCTCCCCCATGCGAAACAGTCAGTAACTGTTTTAGGAATTTTCAGGGAAAGTGCAGTATAAAATGCACTATTAGCAGTACAGTATTTGTTTTTTGTTTGTTTTTTAAATCAATTCGTTATGATTCTTATTGCATGAGAGATGGTATGTTGTGGTAAGAAATGTGCTGGCCCTGGAGTCAAGAAGAGCCTGTGAGTTTTATTCTAGCTCCAGCTCTGCCACTATCTGGTTGTCTAGCAGATGACATTTACCTTCCTTGGGCCTTAGTTTACTTAATTGTTAAACTAGAGAGGGATTGCTAAAAATTCCTTCCGGTTCTAAAGCTCTCTGCTATTAAGTTCTTCATATGAGAACAATACTCATATGAAATCTTATTGACAGAAAAGCATTTTGTCTGTTCTTTTTCCTTTTGTTGCCAAGTGTAATGAGAGTTGGTGTGGAAAAAATTATTCTCCTGTGAAAAGGTTCATTCAGCCTTTTCTTAATAGATCAAGTGGTTGGTATTTCTTCTGGCTTCTGAAATACATTACAAATCACAATCTGGAAAAAGTTCCAAGGCAGCTCCAAGCCTTCCTGCTGAATTTGGATACATCTTTAGGTCTTACTCTGCAGCTCATCCTTAACAACTGACAAAATATTTACTTTGCTCGGTACAGAAAAGGGTAACATTTTCCAAAATATTAAACTAGGTTGGATTCAGAACATAGACAATGAGGCAAAAAGTTGGACCTCTGTTCGAAGCCATGTAGTTGAATCATTTTCCAGAGTGCCATGAGAAGCACAGCCTGAGTGGATGTTTGTGTTCCACGGTAATTCTGGAAGAGGCAGAAGCCAGCCAGCCTCTGTCTAGCACACCCACTGGTGTATGGAACAACAGTTCTCAAAGTGTGGTCCCCAGGCCAGCAGCATCAGCATCTCCTGGCAACGAGTTAGAGATCCAGATTCTAACAATGCACCCCAGACCTACTGAATCAGAAAGTTCCAAGCTGTGGCCCAGCTCTCTGTGCTGTGATGTTTCCTGCAGGTAAACAAGTCCAGGTCATTCTGATGCTGATATAAGTTCGAGAACCTCTGGTTTAGGCCCAGGAAGGCTACAGGTTGTGTAATACATTTTGGCTGAAAGTGTGAAGCAATGACAAGACTAGAAACTAAAGTTCTCATTAATAAATTAATTTTTTTCTGATGTAAATGAATTTGAAATTTGGGGGTATTGCTTTTGGAAATGCTCTTCTCCCCCTTCGTCCGTCTCTCCATCTCTCCCTCGATAGTGTCTGAGTTGTATCTCTCTGTGTTTAGGATGTAAAAACACACTGCAGTTTGGTTTAACGAACTTGAACCAAAGCTAGCGATGGTGACAAAAATTAATTGCATTTTTAAAAACTCTCATTTGAGGTTCCTCCTAGGATGAAAAAGTGGACAAAAATTGAATGACTACAATTTATAATTTTCTGTTCTATTAATGAGTCTTCCCTTTAACAGAATAACTATTTTTTGGATAAAAAAAAATTAAATGATGAAATGATTTCTTTTAAATTAAATTTTTGGAAATTACTCTAGCTTTAGTTAAATAGACTACCATCTTAATAGCTGTACGTATTGTCCTCCTGCCACTCCCTAATGTCTCATACCTGCCCCCTCTCACTTGTGTCACCTGCCTGGCCACTGCAGGCATCAGCACTGACCTTTGTCCTACGGTCTCCTGCTTGGTGATGCCATTTGGTCCCAGGGTTTCGATTCCTGCGTCTGTTGACTTGGAAGCTCACGGATCTGTAGCTAGAGTGTGATTTTACTCCTGAGTTCCAGCCAATATCGCAACCACTTCAATGTCTTTCCAGAGCCTTAAAGACCAACATCCCAACCAAAACTCATCATCTTTTACCCGGCCTTCACCCCTGCTACCATCCCTAATTATTTTGATGACCTTCGCCTACTCTGTGCCCTCCACAATCTGCCATTTAGTCAGGGGCAGGAAACCAGGCATAGTAGAAAGCTCACGGGTTTTGGAGCTCTGTAGATCTGGATTCAAATCCAGCTTCTACCACCTACTGGCTACTTGTCATTAAGCAACTCACTTCTCAGATCATAGCTTCTTCATGTGTAAACTGGAGGATTGTTTTGCGGGATAAAGGAGGAAAAGCATACAAAAATGTGATTATGTAATGTATTATTCAAACCAGAACACACTGACAGTGAAAGTGGCCATTGTTAATAATTATTCCAGGACCAAAAAACAAAAAGGCATAAAGTCAGACCGTGCCAAGCAGAGCAGGGTGTGTGTTCCTCCTAGATATTCAGTGCGATGAGTAATGTGTAGTAGGTCCTCAATAAATACCCATTCCCTTTCCCTGCCTCCCTGCCACGGCAGTGTTTGTCTTAGTGTTTTCTGAATCTGCCTTTTGTTTTCATTCCTCCTGCCCCCCGAGCTGTCCTCAGTCTCTGTTGCTTCGTCCATAATGTTCTCCCAATTGAGCTCTTTGCTTTCCATTTTTCCCTCTAATATGTTCTATGTACTGTTGCCAGATTAATCTTCTGAAACCACATCTCTTAAGCCATTTTCTACCTCAAGACCCTTTAACAACTGCCCATTGCCCACTAAATTAAGTTAAAACTTCCCAGCATGGCTTTAAAAGTCCAGTAGATTTTTTCGGACTTCATTCAAGCACCGTCCTTTTTCTATACCAAGTTCTTGGCGCACTTGACTATTTCCCCCACCGCCTGTCTTCCTGTGTGCCTTTGCGTGTTGTGTCTTGCTGGACGGATGTGGCCTTCCCTCCTGTCTCCACCTGTTGCAACCCACTGTCCTTCATGCTTGTGTGGCCGCTTCCAAAAAGCCTTCCCCAGTCTGCCCAGTGAGAAGCTCTTCCTTTACTCCCTAAATTCTCCTAACGATGTTTTATTCATATCCTAAAGCATTTGATGCTCTCTGTTTTATGTGGTTGTTAATCAGGTTTTTGTCTTAGACATCCCATAAGGAAAGGGTGGGAGGCAGCAAAGACATCTGGCTCATGCCTAAACTTTGCCTCAGATAATTCGCATAAAAGGGAGGTCAGTACATGCTTGCTGAATGAATAAATGACTGAATGAAAGCCACTTTTGCCCTGCCAATAATTAAATACTGTCATTGCCTCCTCCTCAAGTAGCTGAAAGTTCCTAAAGAATATGGCAAGGATTCTCATTTACTTTGCTTCTTTCAAGAACTAGGAGATTAAAACCATTAAGTCAATGACAATAAAGATTCTAAAACTACATGCAACTTTTTCCAGCATCAAATGACTGCAGCCTTACTTGCCCAAAGGGAGAAGGTTATCTGATAATTAGACAAAAAAAAAAAAAAAAAAAAATCAGTGGTCAAAGAAGCAAATTTTTTGCATCATATAGTAAAAGTTGGGGTCTGCTTATAACTCAGGTATTGGAAAATACTTAAAATTGGTCTTCTTGACTGTCTGTGCAAACTACAGAATGTGTGGGGCAACTTTGTCTTGCCTTTTCTTTGCATCTATACCAATTCAGGAGGCAAATTTGTATATATTTTAAGGTAATATGGCTGTACTATCTTTTTTGGCATGTTTGCTTTTGTAGCTGTTTTATAGTCAATACAACTTACAGATTTTTTAAGAGAATATCTATGGTTAAGGGAATAGATTTTATCAATTTTTAAAAAAAATCTTTGCTCTGAATCTCTGTAAGGGAAAGCTACTAGTCTGCAAAGAGATCACTTGGAATTCCTGTAATGGAGATATAGAAGAACCAGTTATTGTTTCTCCTGTTTGAATATTTACCCACTTGTTTGACTTACAAAAGTGCTCTGTTGTAGTGAAAAGACTCACACCTGTTCAGTCTTGCCTTAAAGTGACAGGTCTAGCTCCCATTTTCCTTAACTTTTTAATTCAAGAGATCTTTTCTTTTGTATTAGATAATTGCTCAAATAATTCTGTTAACTGCTATGAATATTTTTACTCAAGACTGTTATCTCAGTATGGGTTTTCAGAAGTGAAAATATAGGCAGTTAACTCATTGAATTTGATATGCTTAGGCCTCAGAATTAGCATAATTTTATGAAAATTATATGGAGACTACTTAACTTAGGTGGCTATTAAAAAATTAATGGCATTACCAAGGAGTAGCTAATTTACATCCCCTCTCAGGGAACTCTGAGATGTCACAGAAGGCCACCAAGCATCTTACTTCCATAGTTAACCTAATGACCTAAAGTAAGATAATTCGCTGTCTGAACTTCTATCATTGAGACTCTTGAAAAAAGATAACAGACTTCTCAGAAGTAGGAAGGTTGTCCCAGAAAGTAAGTATTTTACCTGAAGCCAGTTAGTCAGTCAATCTACCTATCAGCAAATGATTATTCAGTGCCTGTTATATACCAGGCCCCAGACAAAGTGTTGAGGATATCGTGGGAAACAGACGTGCCCCCTGCTGGGTGGAGCCCCCTGTCTAGTGGAGGGGAGACATTATGGCTGTGCCAGTGTTTCAGCCCCATGCCCGTCTCTCACCCCCGTTTGGCCCAACTGGCATCAGGAGAAAGGCTTTAGACAGCAACAATGAAAGAGAACTTTTAAGTGTCCTCCAGCCAGGGACCTGGAAAATTCTAAACTCTTTGATCTAAGGTTGTAAAATTTTTAAAAAAAAAGAAAAGAAAAGCTAACTTTTAGGGCCTAAAATATCTCAATAATGATGCAGAGTTCACATCTTCCAATTGTAGGCCAAAAGAGCTCTTTCAGGGTAAAAATGTTTTCAACATGAGAACCCTTGTAGTTTGTATTAGTCCATTTCTATTGCCTGTAACATAAGTACGTGAAACTGGGTAATTTATAAAGAAACAATATTTATTGCTTACAGTTTGGGGGGCTGGGAAACCCAAAGTCCAGGGAATACATCTGGTGATGGCCTTGCTCTTGATGGTTACTCGACAGCCATGCAGGGTATCACCTGGTGAGATGGCAGAAGCAAAGAGAGAGATCTTCTCGCACACTCTCCTTTTAAAGCCCTCAGAACCACGCCCATGACAACCATTAAGCCATCAATGAATTAATCCATTCACTAGGGCATGGTCCTCACAATCTAATCACCTCTTCAAGGCCCCACCTTTCAATTACCATAATAGGATTTCCCACCTTATTAACACTGTCACTGTGAGAATCAAGCCTCAATGAGCTTTGGAGTGACATCCAATCCATAGCACAGATATTTTAGGGCTGTTGCATGCAGAACCAAAGACTTAATCAGCTACCATCAGTGATTGAATCTTGAAGGACAGGGTGTGCTGGCAGCAGTCTACTGTGAGGATACACATGCACAGGGACCCAGGACAGGCCAGCAGGAGCTGGGACCACAGAAGAGGCAAGCTGCAGGAAGAAGGAAGTGCAGCGTCTTCACTGGGTAGTCTGTATCATCGTGACTCAGCCATTCTCCCAGGGCCCACTACATTCTACCTTACCTGTTAGTTATCTATTATCTAGCACCCTTAACCATCTCTAGTTCTATTTTTCCCTCTTCTTTAGTGATTTCAATTAAGCAGTAAAAATCTTTCTTCAAGTAGCACTTTATATGTCAGGTGGATAAGAGCTGACCATAATGAATAAAGGGTTCAGAGACGTGGCTCCTCCCACTCAGGCCTCTCCTCATCCCTACATCAGGGCCTGCAGTACCTCTGCAGAGCCCCAGAGACTCCTTGGAACATGCTTTGACAACCTCTGCTCCGTCCCTTCGTTTTGGCTTTCTCGTAGTTTACTTCTCATGACCTACTATGACCACTTTAGGCTGCCAAGAGAGAATCTAATGTGCTGTGTTTGGTTTTTCGGCACCAGGCCTATTTGCTTACAGACTGGATTATTCTTAAATGAAGAGTCCACTTCTGATCAAATCAGTTGCGATCAAGGCAAGAATGGGGTTAAGTAATGCTAAGTGCAGCTAGGTAAGACTGTCCCTTCGACAGGGGCTGGGTAAGGTGGTGGTCCTCTGCAGGACTGTGGAGTGGGGGGCAGGCACCATAACTGCCATGTCTCGGCATGGCAGGGTGGAGCAAGTATCCTGGACCAAAACCAGGAGAGTCTATGGGCAGGCAGAAGCATCAGACAGTCATAAGCCGACATGAAGGAGAGAACAGCTAGGAAGCAGGAAAGAGAATTTAAGCTGCCATTAGGGGGATCTGAACCACCTTCACTTGGGCTTGGGGACTGTTGGAAACTCAAAACCAAATAAAGAAATGATTGTCACCAAAGTGATTAGTCAGTCCCGAGGTGGATGTGGTCTGGGGAACAGGGAAAATAAAAGTAACCTTCATCTGCCTCTTTGTGTAGGTGTGGAGCTAGCTTTTCAAAAATTTTCACAATATCAACTGTAAATTGCCAACTCACTTTCAATTTAAGAGTTCAGTTCTTCCCTATGAAAGGCAAAAGTTGCTTTTGTAGCCACATGAGACATTGCTTTGAAGGATTCCTGGTCAATATCTTTTTGGCAGTGTGGGATCATACCAGTGCCATGATAGAAACCCCAGTTTGGGGCCAATAGGAGGAACTGTGATTCTCCCCACCAGAGGAAGCAGAACATGGCCCTAAGTGGGCGCTGCACCTCCAGCAGGGGCAAGTTCTGACTCCAAAAGTACCCTCAGACTTGGCTTTAAGTCACCGTGAAGAAGCAGCCCTGTTTCCTGCAATTTGAACATAGTACTGAAAACTATTTGTACTTATTTGAAGACCTTTGTCTCCACAAAGGAATTAGTCTGAAGACACCCAAGTTGTAACTGTGGCACTGACACAGCTTATTGTGTAGTTGTGTTCCATTTGCTTAGCCTTTTAGCTTCTCTTTCTATGAAAGAAGGATTCCACAACTAATATGTCCCAAGTTGGGAATCCCAACAAAGCATTCCCATATCCCTGTGGTCAGTTCTCTTCTGCCTTCTCCAGGACTCTGTCACAAACAGATAGGTGGAGCTTGTTGAGAATTGGAAAAATATGTTTTGCCATGTAATGTACATTTACACATTTACAATTTGATGCTTTAAAACTCACCAGGACATATAAACGATCATTAATGCTACAACACCCTCATTCATAGGGAGACTGCTATGATGTCACTGATGGTGTGTTCCAAGTGAGTTGGGCCACCGTGACATCGCCAACCCATTATTCTTATTTCAGCAGATAACACTGTCTCCATTCACCACCCTCCACAGAAAATGATTGCAAAGGCAATGCCATTTAATTGTCTTTTTCCTGATACATTTATAATAATTTCATTGTTTGAATGCTTCTGGTATTTGGACTCCCAGGAAAATGATCTTTGACTATAGTCAAGAAAGAATTTTGCTAGTTTATATGATACTATTTCATATGCAGCCTGCTGCATTGAAAAGGCTTCATCATTCAGGGAGAGAAAATGACATTACACAGACTCTACAGGACATTTCATGATCTTAGTGTCTCTTTTATTTAAAAATAATTAAAAACGTGTTTCTAAACTCACCTTTTTTAACTGACTATTGACTAGAGCTACTATCCCATCACCTTCCTTACTTTCATCCTCAGACTAGGAGATCTGCTTCTAGAAGTCTAAAATATATCAACCTGATTATGTCACTTCCATATTTTAAATCCCTTAATGAATCCCTGATGTTCATTGCAGTGTCCCAATGTATGTTATGGATATTCCTAGTGATACATGGAAGGATTTTAGGGGAATAAGAATGTTTTTACTATTTGTATGTTATTTTGCTAAGTATTAGGAAAAATATAAATATATTAAAGTAAAAGTATAATATATAAAGTGGTATACATTAATTATATATTAAGAATAGATTTTGCATGAATAAGAAAAAATATATACCATTATGTTATTGCTTTTTAATAATAATATGTATATATCATACCATGTATATTATTGCTTAGGATGATAAGTAAAATAAGTGAGTCAATATAGAATCCATTTTTACAATACTAAGTAAATAATAGTACTGGTTGTTCTTCAATATGGGAAAGTTCATGAAGACAGTAAGTGCTATGGGTTAAATGCGTCCTCCAAAAGTTCATGTACTGGAAACTTGACCTCCATCATGACAGTGTTAAGAGGGTGGGAAATCCTATGATGGTATTTGAAAGATGGGGCCCTTAAGAGGTGATTAGGTTGTGAGTACTGTGCCCTTCATCTCAGTCATTCAGAACTAGTTGTTGCTCATTAAATATGCAGTTGGCTTTCACAGCTCCCATTCTTGAATTCAAGTGTTGTCTTAATCACATCACATTTGCATGACCTTGGGAAAGTCACTTAAACTCTTTGGGCTTTATTTCTATTTTTTTAGTTTCTTCATCTAAAAATAAGTGGATTGCCAGACTGTCACCCAATAGAAGTTTCTTAAAGAAAGTTACTGGGTATAGCAGTACATGTAAACTGTAATAAATTATATATTCAGATATAAGGGATTACAATATTTTATCTTTATATCTCTCACAGTGCATAACCAGTGCTCATTAAATATTTGTTAGGGAAAAAATAAATGAATACCACTGATGTTCAAGTTTGAAATGGCATTTATTTAATCAATTAAATTAATTCATAGAATGGCAGTGCCTAGTGCAGAAACATTGAGAAAGGGTCTTTACCTTCAAGGAGCTCAGTCTAGTGAAGGAGACTAACACCTGAAAAGGTGATTACAGTGTATTATGTTAATGTTTTCTAACAGAGATAAGATAAGGAGCATTAACTCTACAAGGAAAACTTCTCAGAAGAGGTGATGTTTAAGTTGAGTCTGACAGGATGAGGAGGAATTATTTCATGAACAAAGTGAAAAAGAGCTTTCTGGGCTGAGGCAGAGTGGTCATGACTGTAGACTAGCACCGTCCAACAGAAATACAATGCAAGCCACAAATGTGAACCAGATTAAATAAAAGTACAATGAAATGGATGAGATTAATTTTAATAGTATATTTTATTTAACTCAACAAATACTTAATATTATCATTTAACAAGTAATCAAAATTGTAATATTATTATTGAGATATTTTACATTATTTTGTACTAAAATAAATCTTAGAAATCTGCTGTTTTACACATGAAGCACATGTCAATTTGGACTAATCATATGCCAAGTGCTCAATGGCCATGTGTCTTGTAGCTACTGTATTTGACAGCACAGGTATAGGTGATAGAGGAAAAGCCCAGAATACTAAACTCTGCGTTCTTTGATATGTCTCAGCACAGGTTGTATATCGATGACTGGTGGAAGATGAAAGGGAAATGTAGTCAGACACGAGACCACAGAGACCATAGATGCCGGCTTAGGGGAGTCTCAATTTAATCAGGAAGACGTTCATGAGCCTTTGATGCCTCTGAAAGATTTTATTTGGTTCATCTATGAGGTTTTGAAGATTATGCTGGCAACTGCGTGAAGGATCGATTGGGAGGCACAGTGCCAAGAACGTTGATAGTGTTTCTCAATCTGTCGTGTTTCTCTGTATGTAATGGAATTTTCATATAAACTAGCAATTAATAGACACTCCTCAATTTTCAGTCTTTTATGAGTTTTTATCATTTGGGGGGCTTTTATGGGAGTTAAGAGTCAGGTGGAAGAGGAGCTAAGAATATCAGGTTGTAAGAGAGAAGAGGGTGGCGTGTGGACACCAGTAGGCTTAGGCTAAGCAGCTCGTGGTGTGCAGTTCTCAGTCAGACAGTCCCTGCCCTCCACCAAACCACCCCGCCCAGGTATACCATCACCACACGCCTGTGGGCAGGCCACTGGCCTCATTGGTAAAGTATATATTGAAGGGAAATATCCCAAATACCTTCTTTGCCAAGATGATCTCACCCCTCAATTCTAGATAATAATATCTTTCCTTTGAAGTAAAAATTGATTTTTTCTAGTCGTCTTTTCTAAAAAGGCAAATGTCTTCAGTAGGTTACATATTTGATCACCATAACCTCTTATAGTTAAGTTCTTTGTTTTCCTTTTCCCTTTATGGCAGATTTAATTTTCTGGCAGCTTCCTGATTTAGTTTTTTTCTCAGGATTGCCTACTTCACAGGGTCCTTTCTTCTTCTTCCCATTCTGCCTTTCTGTCATTTTGCTCCATGGCACCACTGTGGCTCCATTGATTTCTAATTCAAAATGCCACATATCAACAAATGTTTACGTGTAGACGGTAGAGCAAATGAACATAGAAACTGAAAATGATGTTCTTTCAGAGTAATATGCTGGCCATGCCTCCCCTTTCTTCTGTTCCCAGGAGTATGCTAGTCCCCCTAAGCCAAATAATGGTAATTAAAATGTACATGGAGCAGCTAGTAAGCTTGAAGGCCACAAGCAGAGCAAGGTGGTGCTTTCTCTGATGCTATCTCACCCCTGAACACTTGGGGCCTGCCCCCACCCCTGGCATCATCCAACCTTCTTGTCCCTGCAGCCCAGAAAGTGTTTGAAGCATGAGATGATTCTGAAGATCATCACCCTGAGGCACAGACCTGAAGGAAAGTTTTAAACTTTCCTTCTAGTCTCTGAAGGTTAGATAATTTGAGTCTCTGGAATAAACTTGACAGTAGACAGATTAACAGGAGAAAAGGCACGTGAATTTATTATGTACATATATATGCATGGGAGTCCCACAAAATATGAGACTCAAGGAGAAGCCAGATGATTGAAACTTAAATAGCATTTTGAGCTACAGAAAGAAAAAGCAGCTGGGAGGTTCTGGAAGGTGGGTGGTGACAAGCTATGGGGAGGGGAGGGGAGGAACTGCACTGCAAACAAAGGTTGTCGTATTATGCAAATGAGTCTGTCAGGTAGCAGCCCTCAGAAGAATAGGTGAAAAGTCTGTCTGAGCATGGAGACCTTTAGCTCTCTCTCTGGTTAATGTAGACTCTGGGGGGACGGGGGAGTTCAGTCCATTCCTTCTGGAGGAACTTAAAGGGAGGTCAGGGAAGATCAGAGAGATCTTAGTTCTGAGACTGTTTCTCTGTTTCAAAGTACCGAGCATGTCAAAGCACCGTACTTTGAGGTATAGTTTTCTGAGTCCCAACATTCATAGGGGTGGCTGTGCCTGGCACTGCAGCTATTTCTTAAATATTAAGGTTCAGCCTAAGTTTTAAACTCTAAAATTTCTTAAATTTCAAAACCAAGTCCTGAAATTACATGACCTTGGAAGATTAAGGTATTTTGCTCAAATTAGAGTTTGATGAGATAATCAGAGGACGGAGGAAAGTGAACCCTGTTTACATATAGTTGGAGAACTGCCATAACTTTGCTGTGCCAGATGTGAATTACAGTCACTCTTTCTCTATCATGTACATAGTTTATTGAGTTACTAAATTATTACAAAAGCCTTTTTTCTTTCTTTCTTAAAAAAAGAATACTTATTCTGAGTTAGATGCTGCTGGGAAGCCACCTCCTGCCTGCCTGACACCTGTCCATGGGGCTTGAGTGGCAGGCGATGATGTTCTGAAAGCAACAAAGACCCCCCACACACACCAAAACACACTTCTGCCCATCCTGATAGGGGGTGAGGTGGACAATGTGGCTTTGAGGAGAGGAAGACTTGGAGTTGGACAATTTTTCCTACTGTTAAATAAAACACTAGGCTATTAGCCTTTTCAAAGGTATAAAAGATTTCTTTGTATGATCTCTTCATTACACACACACACTCACACACGCTCACTCACTCATAAAAGAAGAAAAAGTAACTTTGCTCTTGAAAATTGCGACTCCTGTTGCTTTTGTCCATTGTCTTCTTTCAAAAATAGATTAGAGTGATTAGTGATAATACCATGAGTCTCTCTAAGGGGGTTTCCCAAAGAAAAGAGAAAATCCTTTAGACTTCCCCCACCTGGTTGGAAGCATCAGACACCTTTCAGGTGCTTTGTTTGAAAAGAAAAAAATATTGATTGAGCACTGACTGGGAGTTTTCTTTTTTTAAAAAAAAAGTTTAATTACTGGAGAAATAAATAGGAAGGGGGAAAAAAGAATTCATCCAGTCAGTGTTGCCTTACTGGGTCCTTCTTTTTTCAGACCAAGATTTTCCAGTATTCTTTTTGGAACAGGATGAGTGAGAATTTCTCAGACAGAGCCTGATTAGGATACTTTTGTCAGGGAAGAAAGGACTGGCATTAGACTCAAGAACCTAAGCCAGCATCACTGATAGTGAGATGCAACAGCAGTGCCTGGACCATTTAGAAAGTGGTCTTTCCTGACTGGTGGTGAATATTTCCTGACAAGTAACATGAGCAAAAGCCTGTTGGGGGATGAGGATGGCATGAGCTTCAATCAGATTGTCTTGGGCTGTGGCAAAAGGATTATTTCCCCTGAGCTCAAATGCACTTCCTTTCCTGGGTGGTGCAGGGGGCAGACAACCACCTAGTTACTACTGCACAGCCCTGCATGCGTCCCTGTACTCATTCACTCACTCGTCAGTCATTAATTGAGAGCTCACTAAAAGGGAAATGGTGTGCTAGGCACCAAGGATTTAGAGATGGACAATATAGGAAGAACTGAAATTCTAGAGGAAGAAGTAGGCTGGGGAAGGGTTACATGCAATGTGCAGGGTAGAGCATGTGCCATAGAAACCCAGAAGACAGGCTGTGAGGACTTTATTCCACACAAGTTTATTTGTTTTTTGTTTTTTGTTTTTTCCCTTTCTAAATAGAATTTAGTGTTTCCTTTCATCATGACAGGTCTCTGTCAAGGCATGTGTTAAGTGTTTCTGTAATGGTAGAAGAAGAAAAAAAAATCTGATATTTATATAGTTACCTTTTCACTTTATTTTGCATGTGGCCATGTTTTATAGAATAATGGCAGGGAAAATACGTGGGAAGTGTGCATATCTACAGGATTTTTCTGACTTGAAGCTAAACCTGTGCGTGAGAAAGGAAGTTCATATAAGTGTGTGGTTTTGTTTTTAAATTCAGTCTGAAATAAGTGGAGACCCAGTAGCTGGCAACTTCACACTGCTCTGTGACGGGGAAAGGTGCTTTCTCTTTCCACAACTCCAGGCACACAAAAAAGAGGGAACGGACTGATTTTCCTAACAGTCAGCCCATTGTATCCACCGTTCAACATCTGCAGATTCAACCAACCACAAATTGAAATGTTCCGAAAAAAAACAACAGAAAATACAGTACAATAATAAAAAAAATCATATGTTTAGAAACAATACAGTGTAACAGCTATGTACATAGCATTTATATTGTATTGGGTATTATAAGTAATCTAGAGATAGTTTAACATATATGGGAGGATGTGCATATGTAATATGCAAATACTATGCCATTTTATATCAGGGACTTGAGCATCCATGGATTTTGGTATCCGCAGGGGTCCTGGCACCAATCCCCAGTGGACACTGACAGACAACTGTATATCAAATAAGCTCCTGGAATGGAAAACGGTGGCCTTGTTCTGCTAGATGCTTCCTGGCGTGGTATGCCGTGTTCCTGAGCTCCCCATCTCACTCCCTTCTCCCTGATACCTTTGTAGGGGAGCAAAAGTCTGGGTTCATGGCTGAGGGCCCTAAACAAAAGACAGATTGACAGGAGAAAAGCACACAAATTAATTTAAGTGTTCCAGCACAGGAACACTTAAAGAAATCACAGGAGCCTTCTTAAGGAAAATGAAGACTCAGAGAAACAGGTAAACCTGTGCATTTTTTGTCAGGGTTGATGAAGTGGATAATCATAGAGAAGTTTGATTGGATTAAAAAAACATGATCTACTGGTAAAACTGGAGGAAACATAGCAAGGCCTTTTTGTGCAGATCCTTCTCTCTGTCTTCAAAGATAAGGCTTTTCCTTTTGTCCAGATATAAGGGGGTCAACTCTCCACTGAGGGTCTTATGCCCTGCTTCCAGGAAGACCATTCCAGTGCCATTTTCTCAAATTCCTTCAGCTTAAAATATTTTGGAGTAGTGTGTCCTGAACCCCATCACATTTTCATTTTCTTCTAACTAATAAGCCCAAAATGTAGTGTGTTTTATCCTGACCAGGACATTTTGGTTTATTTAGTCCTGGGTAGCCTACGTGGGCTTAACAGGTTGTGCCAGTTCTCAGGAATAGAGCGCGTATGGCTGGTGTCCCTCCTGGTGACCTTCACAGCCATCTGGGCCGGGACCTGTGTCTGTCCGGCGCAGCCCAGCAGGGCAGGACCTCTGCAGTGAGTATGCAGATGCCTCATTCGGTCTCCGCTTCTGTGACTCACACCATCTGTTGGTAATTTGTCGTTGTTCTGGAGTCAGGGGTTTTCAAAGGATTCGATCTCTGGGGTCCCTCCATGAGGTGCACTGCCTGTGATTCTCTGCCACCCTCTTCCCATCCGGCCTACGGCCAGACCCAGTGCTGAGTCAGTCTGCCATGAATATAATGATGGTGTTCTTTGCACTTTAGAGCGCTTCACACCAAGTTCCTGCCCCCTTTTGAGCGAGTTACACTCTTTATGGGACTTGTTTGAAGTTCAGCCAAGCTGGCAACCACGGGGTTCCACTTTTACAACCTCTAGCAACAGTAGGCTCCAGTCCACTGTGTACCGTGCCATCTGCTTGCTCTTTCCTTCTCCAGACTGTAAGCAAAATGAGCTACCTGAACCAAAGATGCCCCCCCACTCTCCAGCTAAAACACATTTGCATCAAGCAACCTAAATGACACTGCTTTGTCTGTTCTAAACCGCATTTCTTTTTCATAGCTCCTTAAGAAATTTTATTTTCATCAAAAAATAGACAATAATAATAGCTAATATACATTTTTTTCTGCACATGAAGTACTGTGCTTCATGTTTTGTGTTCATGATTCCACAGAATCCCAATGAAAGAAGTGCTGTTACTATCCTTGTTTTTGCATATGAGGAAACTGGGGCTCAGACAGGTTAAGTAACTTACCATGCCTATGCTACTAGTAAATGGGGAACCAAATCTAAACCCCACTGCCTGGCTCCACAGTGCAAGAGTTTAACTTTTGTGTATACTGCCCACCTTGATATTAATAATCCAAATCTTTGAATTTCAGTATCTTTAACTAACTAATCGATCCCTCAGGCCTTAAATATGGTAGCACACATCCATTAGCAATTCCTATTCATTCTTCTACTCAGCAAACATTTTTGAGCATTTCCTGTGTGCCATGCACTGTGCTGGACCCTAGGGTGCAGGGATGAAGCCTGTCTCATGGAGCTTATAATGTAGTTGGGGTTATAGTTATTCATTTAATAAATTTTTGTAAGGAACATGTGGTGTGCAGGCCCTGTACTAGGGGCTGGAGCTGTAAAGTCAATAAAGATACCATCCTTGAGCTACTATTTGATGCACTCACAGTTGAATGTTCCAGTATATTGGGACTCTCAGGAGACTAGGAATCGGAAGGGCTGGAAACCAGCACCAATAGTTAGTACATATGTCCTGCCCAGATCATTGAACTTCTCTCTCCCTTGGTTTCTTCACTGATTGAATAGATCATATGGAAGGTTACTTCCAGGTCTGGAAAAATAATTTCTACTCTAACTGAATTTAGCTTGGAAGGAAGGCTAGAGTTTAGAAATGCAGGGAAAGAGAGAAGAGGTAAGTCTGGGTTTATGAGAGAAGCAGGAAAAGAACTTCAAGAAGTGTATCAACCAAAAAGCTTTTCGCTCCAAGTGACAGAAAACATGACCAGTGGCTTGAAAACTTAGGAGTTTGTTTTCTTACACAAAGAAGCCAAAGGGTAAGTGTTTCTGGTGTTATTTTAGTTGCTCAACAATGTCACCAAAGACCCATTTTTTTTTTTAGGTTTCTAATCTGCCACCCTTAATGTACTAGTCTTTCATCATCAGAGTTTTGTATGGCCTTGTGGTGACAGGATGGTTCCCGTTGTTCCTGGGATTATTTTCTCATAACAGTGTCCCAAGCAGAAAGGAAGCCATCAGAGAAAAAGACTTATTCTCTACTGTGGCCCTTCTTTTTGTTTTCTGGGTTTTTTCCCCACTCTGGAAAGGGAGCCCTCCCCCAGCCAACTTCCCCTTTTATCTCATTGGCTAGAAGTAGGTCACATGTCAAGCCCTAGGCCAATCATAATTCATCCTTTGGATCTGAAGGATGGAGTTCTGCTTTCTCTGAGGTCATGAGATCTCCACCTACTACAAAATCTGTGTTTAATTTGCAAGGAAGAAAGTGAATTGGCAATTAGCAGTGCCTGTCATGGAGAGCTGGGTGGAAGCAGACACTTTAGCAATGGTCATTTAGCCCTAGAAAAGCCTGGAACACTTGAGGAAACTGTAATGAGTGGGAATACTCAGCACATTAATGCCAGGAAAGATAGATCCTGGAGCAAAACCTTTGTTCAAAAGGATTTCATTACCAGAGGAAATTATCCCTGAAGGGAAAGGTAGAGGATAATATTGCCACTAAAAGACTCCTATGAACTCCCCACGACTGGCTTGTATTTGGAATGGAGAAGCACCAGTTACAAACTTCCCTTTCATCTTCAATTCGGACACTGTGGTAGTAGTAATTGTCCTGTAGTAATTACCAGGAAAGATTGCCACTCACTGTGACAGCCTTAGAGAACCTCAATCATCCAAAAGTCTTTACTAACTGGGCACCATGATGCGAAGATGACTAGACACAGTCCTCTCACAGGCAGAAATGTTAGATGTCCATGCACTTCCAGCTGTCCTTGCAGTGCAGTCAGTGCTTTGCCAAAAGTGAGCACAGAATACAGTTGGAACACTGAGGAGAGACTGGCCAGTTCTGCTTGGAATGAGGCAGGGGGAGATGGGGGGAGTATGTGCAATTGAAATGACATTTGAGATGGCCCCTGAAGGAGGAAAAGAGGCATTCAGAGTTGAAATGCAAGAGAAGGAAAATCTAGTTGAGAGGAATCTAATAACAGAAGTTAAAAGTCCTCCAAACCATTTCGATCAAGATGGTGAAATAGACAGTCCCCAGCATCACCCTCTCCCACAGTCAACCAATTTACAACTATTAAAAAGCAATGACTGCCCAGCTGGGTCCACTAGAGCTCAGAGGAAAAGGAGGAGAGACCTTGGGAGCTCATGAAGGCAAGAGAAGCCATGATGATAGAAAGAAAGGACCACTCCAACCGTTCCGAGCCCCGACCACTTCATGGCTGGCCCTGGTGAGCACAAGGAACAAGAGCTGGTAAAAGCCTCTGCTGAGCCCTTTGTATGAAGTTGCTTGGAAATGGCAGGGCAGAAGAGGGTCTTGGTGGTCCCCAGGCCAGCAATAGTACTAACAGGGTTCCCGTGGGCCCACATGGGAGTGAGGGGCCACAAGCAATTGAAAAAGCAGCCACTCAGAGGCCGGTGAGTCATCTAAAGGGACTGGTGCATGGCCCGTCCCATGGGAAGTGTTTGAAGCATGGGCAGTGGGGGAGAAGGGCCCACCGGGCGAACTTTGGGGCACAGCATGGACAGCTGATCTGCCCCCAGTCAGTGCAGGACCACTCAGTGGAGACTGATCAAGAATATAGAACTGCAAGGTGCGCAGTTTACTGAAAGATTTAGGTCCAGACCAGAGTGTCTACACAACCCAGGTGCACCAGATCTCACAAGACCCAGAAGTGCTTACAGGACCAACTATTAAAACCCAAGCTGCACAAAAAGCCTTATCCAGAGAATCAGCAGCAAAGCAGCAATTTAATTCAACCACAGAGCTCAAGTACTGGTCCCCACAAGAAGTTTCCCCATTTTAGGAGTAAGCAAAGGACAACAAATTAGTTCCAGTGCAGAGTTTAAGTGGTGGGGGTAGCTGATAATCCAACACTGAACTGAAAGAAAACACGAAAAACCTACACATCAGAGACAAAGTTCAGATATTAACCAGTAAAAGTCTAACACCACCAAAGAACACCTATAAAACCTAGAAGGACCGGAAGGCCCCCAGGCTCCCAAGCAGGATGGAGAGTGTCAAGGGCCTCAGCCATGCACACCCCAGCCCCACATCCGCATCCAGCCCAGCTATGACCACTGAGCCATTGCCAGAAGTGCCCCAGGCTCCCAAGCCAGGGTTGGGGAAAGTCCCCCCTCCCCCAGGACCTCAGCCACACACACCCCCAAAGTCTGCATCCAGCTCAGCCACCAGTGGAAACCAGCTGGGCTCCCCTGCAGGAATGAGGTGGGTGCCATGGGCCTCAACCACTCCCCCCCTCCTCTATCCCTCCTTCCTCCTCCTTCCATCCTCTTCCCCTCCCGTGTCTCCCTCTCCCCCAACTGCTCAGCAACAACATCTTAGAATGTAAAAATAATAATAATAATAATAATAATAATTTTTGAAAAGTCCTCTGAATCTTTTTTCAGCAGATATTAATGTTAAGACCTTCAGGGCTCAAAGAAACCACATTTACACCACTACTCAGAAAACCTGTTCACTTTTCCTTTGTTGGAATAGACCGTGGCTGTGGCTTCAGAATAAAGAGGTGGTGGATGCTTATGTATTGCTGCTTAATGATAAGCTGAGGAGCCACCCTTGACTGGAAGAGTGGGTGAGAATTACTAAAGAATATAGGAAGGACATGTGTTCAATTCCCCACCTCTTTTACCACATGATTTTGTTTCCCTCCCATATTCCCACTTCCACATACACATTCATAGGTCCATCCTACCCAATGAACTTCACCCCCTTAACAGTGAGGCACGTGACGTTACATCTTTGTCTTTCTTGTGCCCTCGCACAAGACCCGACACATGGTCCATGTTCAAAACGTGGATGTTGAGCAAATGGATGATCAACTAAATGAAGTGAGAAGCCGCACCGCATGTGCTGGCCACCTCAGCAGCTGGAACTTATCAAACGGCCTCCTGGCTTCATCACATTAACCAAAGCTGGCTCAGGGCATTTACCTAGTGAGAACTTGTGAGATGTGTCAACAGGTGGGGAAGTGGAGGCAGGAGGTCTTTCTATAATTAGACATTTTTTTTCACACTCACAAGAATGGGTAAGTTTTTTTTTTTTTTTAAAGAAAATGTAATTTTATTAATTATTCTTTTACATTCTGGGATGATGTTGTGGAGCAGTTGGGAGGTGGGGGAGAGGGGAAAGGGGAAGGAAATGGGATGGAAGAAGGAGGAATGGTGGGATTGAGGCATGTGGCACCCCCTCATTCCCACAGGGGAGACTGGGGGGCTTCCAGCGGTGACTTGGTCATTGCCGGGCTGGGTGCAGATGTCAGGGGGGTGTGGCAAGAGCCCTCGCCTCCCACCAGCCCAACTCAGGAACCTGGGGCCCTTCTTGCTGCAGCTTGGTGGTCGTTGCTGTGCTGGCTGTGTGTGTCAGGGTTGCGTAGCCAAGGCCCAAGTCCCCCCACCATCCCAGCTCAGGAGAGCCTAGGGTGCTTCTTGCAGTGGTTCGGTGGTTGTTGCTGGGCTGGCTGTGGGTGTTGGGGGGTGTGGCCAAGGCTCTTGTCCCCCACCCTCGGGACTGGTTGCAGGTGTCAGGAGGCATTGCTGAGACCCCCGGCTCCCCCAGCTTTCTGGCTTGGTAGCCCATGGGACTTCCTGTATAATTAGATGTATGTTGTAACACATGAGGGCCCAGGTAGAATTGAGCCTCTATCTAAGCCCACCCAAAATGGGCAAAGACATAAATGAAAAGGGAGCAGACATTTATTCAAACTTCTCATGAAAAAAAGTATGATATAGGGATGTATAGTAGATACTCTTCAGCCAGACTCCCTGGTCTGAATCCCAGCTTCATTGCTTCCTGACTGTGTGACTATGGGAAAGTCACTTAACCCCTCTGTGTCTCATTTCCTCATCTACAAGATAGAGGTGAAAATAATAACTACCTCAGAGGCTTGTTGAAAGGGTTAAATGGATATATGTAATGTAGATCCACATTACTATAAGCCTGGCAAATAGTGAATACCATACAATTGCTGACTACATGAGCTTCACAACGACCTGAGAAATGAGTATTACTTTCACACTTTATAGACGATGGAAGTTTAGCTTAAAGAAATTAAATGCGGACCTGGGTCTCCTAAGTCAGTGAGGTAGTAAGTGACAGAATCAGGATTGCAATTTAGATCTGGCCCTACAACACCTGTTATAAGAAATTTAAATGGCCATGGTGAGACTTTCATAAAGATTTTTCCTTTAACTTGCTTGGTATTTCTATAGAAAACATATAAATCACAGACACCCCTTTCTGTCTAGGATCATGAAATTATGAAATCATGACTGAGCACATATCCAACCCCTGCCCCTTCCCTCTTGACCAATGACTAGTAGAATTTTCCTAACACTTAAAACTATCAACATGAAGGAACGTTTGTTTTGATTTTGGGATTTTTTTTAAATTTCCAATCTGTCGTGAACCAAACTTTTTTTTTTTTTTTTGTCTTTTTCGTGACCGGCACTCAGCCAGTGAGTGCACTGGCCATTCCTATATAGGATCCGAACCCGCGGCGGGAGCGTCACCGCACTCCCAGTGCCGCACTCTCCCGAGTGCGCCACGGGCTCGGCCCTGAACCAAACTTTTTACAAAACACAATACAAAATGAATTACTAGAAAAAGAAAATGAAAAAAGACAATATTCAAACTCCAAATTTTGTATTAGATTCAATTGGCAAATTGCTCAAGAAATGCTTATTCTCAATTTCTGTGCTTATCTTTCCATGGATCTGTACCAATGGCCAGTCACCAATCTGCAGACCATAGTCTGAGTATCTGATTGAAAGGACTTCCATGAAGAGTTAGTTACTCCTCTGGCAGAAATTATACACATTCTTATTTGCTCAAGAGAGCCCCTGGAAGAGGCAGGCCCTGGGCATACTTCAGAAATGCTGTTTTAGGGCCGGCCCTGTGGCTCATTCGGGAGAGTGTGGGTTCAGATCCTATATAGGGATGGCCGGTACGCTCACTGGCTGAGCGTGGTGCAGACGACACCGTGCCGAATATTGCGATTCCTTTGCCAGTCCAAAAAAAAAAAAAAATGCTGTTTTAGCATAGAACTAGCCAAATCCCTATGTGAAATCCCTGGATGCTGCAAACAGGACTGAACCATTTTAGGGTTGTGAGAAGCCCTTCTGCTCCTCAGCCTACCCCTGACTCAAACCAGACTTGCTTGACAACTTTTCCCTCAGGTTCACGCTAAAATTTGGCTGCCACCATCTTACCACTTCTGGGATGAGGCATTAAGATACACATAGAAAGAAAGGAGCTAGGGAAGGGGAGTTTATTTCCACGCAGTCTTGCTGGTACACCTCCTAGCAGAAGCTCCTCTTTCTATTTCATGGCATTTCACTTTTATGTGACAAGTACTTCCACTGTGCCTATTATGCAACAGTCAATGTTCTGAGGAATTTGCAAGTGTCAACTCATTTAATCCTCAGGACAACCCTACAGGGGAGTTCTCTTATTCTCCCTGTTTTAGAGATGAGGAAAGTGAAGCACAGAGCATTTAAGCAGTATACTACAAGGTCACACAACCAGGTTTTGATCTGTGTCAACATAACTCCTCTTTCAGGATAAGGAGGAAAAGTAGAGGACTTAGAATAAGCGCAAAAAAATAGCAGCGTGAGGGGAATTTAGCTTCAGTCCAGAAGAAGCAAGAGTTCCTGCACAAGGAAGCAGTCAGATCTCAGAAATAACAGAAGGGACTCTAGTCACCAGTAAAGGAAAACAAACTTAGGGCTGAGTGGCAGGGTTGGCGTGTAATATGAGAAAATAGAACCCAAATCACATATATATCGTGACCAAACTCACGTGAACGGACATGATAATGCATCTATAATAATACCAATAATAATAAACTAGTTACTCTTGTTTGAATCTGTACTATATGGCAGTTTACGTATATGACTTTGTTTAATCCTCACAACCCTGTGGTGAAGGCAGTATTATCCTCATTTTTCAGATGAAGAGATTAATGAAGGTATGAATAGGTAAAATAACTTGATAATAGTATCATAGCCAGTGATTCGCAGAGCCAGAATTTACATCCAGTTCTAGCTCCAAATCATGAGTCATTTTTACTCAGCCAGGCTGTTCATTAGTGACCTGATGCTGTTAGGTGGACGGCTTAGAAGAATCCTAAATCTGCACACCGAGTACTATGTGCCCGAGAAGTCTCAGAACGATGGCACCTATAGATAAAACTAGGCATTTTTGTTTGGTTGGTTTTTTAATTAGCAAAAGCCAAGAAAGATATACATAGCACCATTAATTAGATGCAGCACACTTCCATTTCCTACAAATGCCAATGTCTTATGCACCTCTGGAAGAGGTCTGTGAGACATAGTGGCTGAGCATATGCCCCACCAAGAACCCCGTGCTTGTCCTGGGGTATGTGTCTCTTTTGAGCCAGGCTGTGTGTGTGGTCTGTAGAAAGCAAAAGGCGCTATCTGATGCCCTGGATGGATGACCCACTAGTGTTATTGGGTTCTGCCAACATTATTTCCATCCTAAATCTACATAAAGTTTTTTGGCAGGTAGAACTGGCTCCTGAGACCAGACCAGAGTGTGTTTTCATTATTCCACCAGGGCTTGTATAAATTCATTCCCTTCCTTTTAGAATAAGCCTTGGTCCAGCTTCTTTTCGGTCCCTGATAAATAATCAGTTGATTATGTGGGAACATTTGTAGTTTCATATGTAGATGCTAAAACCTTATTGCGTGCAGATGGGAATTGTATTTAGGATATGCACAGTTTATCTAAAGCAATTCGAGAAGTGATAATAAAAGCCAAACAATTCCAGGATGGGTCATCAGAAGTGATATTCTTGCAATGCCAAATGAAATTGTGAAAATAACTCTGATAGGAGTTTCAGAATAAGAAAGCCCATGCATTCTTGGAATTGGCAAAGTTTATAATTCCTTGGGACCCTAGCCTTATCTTTCTTTGAATGACCTCCCAGTTAAAAATAACCAGATAAAGTACCCTGGACTACAAAATGCCAGGAATCTTTTGACCAGGTGGCATCTCATCTTTCCACATATTTGATCTCAAGTTACCCCAGATTAACTTGTACATTTTATTTGGCAACAGACAATGATAACATAGGTATTGTTAAAATGTTGATATAGGACAGTGGAGGAAGGAGACTTCCTGTGACTGCTTAAGAAGAAAAAGAATTCTATATTGCCACCTGGCTATGGTTCAGAAGTATTGCCCTGGACAATTGCCTCACTACCGCGGAGGATGGAATAGGAAAAGAAATCCCCTGGAGTGTGGGGGAAAAAGAGGGCTTAGTGAATGGACAGAAATTTTCTGAACAGAGTTTAGGTTAAGGGCAAAAACAAATGGCAACAAGCATTTGTAATCTGTGCTTTCCAGGCTCATCTGTGGCTAGATGTCCATTCACTTTGAACCAGATAGCACTCTCCATCTGTGCACAGGCATTATCAAGCACACACTGCTATGGGAGAGATGCATACCTCAAGTCTCCCTGCTCCCAACACAGATATAGTTCATCAATCACAGAACCCTTCCCTGCCAAGCCTGGATTTGGCATCAAAATCCTTCCCACCTTAGTACCCACCAGGTCCTCTCAGTCCATGACAATCGGCCCATGAGTTTAAACCTGTTTACTTTCTCTGGTTGGCACTGTTAGTGCAGAGATGAATGAAACGTAGTGCCTGCCCTCAGACGACTCGCAGACTATTGAGGGAAACAGACCAGGCAACAGTTTCTTACAATATTGTAAGATGAGTGATAGAATTTACATATTAAATGGAGCTGGAGCACAGAAGAAGTAGTAACTGTCTATTCCTAAAGGTGGGAAGGAGTGTTTCCTGGAGGAAATGAACATGAACAAGATTTGAAAGGACAGGGAAGTTCTCAGTCAAGGCGGACAAGGCACAGGGGCTCTAAACAGCACGGCCTGTGAAGGTGCTCTCTCAGTAGGCCTCAGGTCAAAAGCTGTCCCTCTTTGATCACCAGGTATGAAGGATTTTTCTTACGGAAAAAGTCTGAGGCATGTGGGCCCATTAGGGGCCACGAAATTGTTACAAGGGCTTTATGAATTCAGAGTACACTGAGTAGCCTCTGATTATGCGGTAAGTGTATTACATGGGTATGTACTTTAATAATGTCACTGCTAAGAACACACATGTACTTGTAGCACTAAAAGATACAGGGAAGAGGTATCCTCATCCTCAGTGGTTTAATCTAAAGGGTCAGAAACAAAACACTGTGGGCAATAGGTATGGGCTGGAGAGCTGATTTAACTGCAAAGATGTGCTACCTGTGCAAACTGGGAAAATGCGGGGAGTTTAGAACAGTCCTGGGATCAGAAGGTCCACTCAGGTGTTTTATGATATTTTACATACTCAAGTTAATTCTACTTTCTTGCCGGGGGGGGGGGGGGCAGGATATGGAAGTTTGGCTTTGGGTTTTTGAGCTTGTAACTTGTGTTACCACTAAAGCTTTTCTCACGACCTAGAGCACCTGAACTTACATTTGCTCTGTGAGAAGCCATTACATTTCAGTAAATACTCTGTGAAGGAAATCTGCTCAGCTACTAATCTGACAATAGTTCAACCTTGAGAGAAGAAACAAATCTGTAACACTGCTATCACTAAAGTAGCATCACTAAGGCTCAGCAACCATTATCACTTTTAGTTGGGGATTGGGGATCACACCTCTCAAACCCGTTTAATGAACAAGGTTTCTGGGTTATTCATTAAAACAGTGAACATTACTCAAGTCATTATTGTTATAATTTCTTAACGTTTGTTTAGAATAGTTGGCAAAACACTTTCTCTCACATACATTATGTCATTTGATGCTCACAACAAGCATTCAGGGTAGATGGAAAGGTGTATATTGGTGGTAAGTATTGGCACTATCTAGACTGAATTTTTTTTAACAAATATTGTATTAACAGAGTAAAACAAAGGATTGAATAATTATGTGCAGTAAAAATTTGGGGACAATTAGCTGTTTCAATCCTTTCCCTTCCCTTGCCAGTTAAATCATTGAAGGGTCACCACAGTTTATCAGAGAGCCCTTTTATCGTTTTCAAAGTCAGTAGGCACCCCAAAGATGAACCTAGTAAGAAAAATGTGTCCCATGGCAACCAGGCTGCATGAAATTCAAGGAATTATCTTAATTTGAAGCATTGCTATTAATAGCACATATTCATAAGTACAAAATGTACCCCAGAAAGAATAAAAAATGAAGTCAGATTTTTAAGGAAGTGAAGAATGGGAAAGGGGGTTGAAATTAACAAGACAGGGAAGGAAAGAGGAAAGAGGAGCTAGTTGCAGAGAAGTGGAGTCATGGGTTTGTAGTTAGTACGATCCACCACAGGAGAGGAATCTCAGGATTTGTTGTCAGTTCTTTTTCTAGACAGCATTTTGATATGTGCAGCAGAAAAGTGTACTGAAATGGCATCTATTTATACAAAAGTAGTAAAAAAAAAAAAAAGAAAGAACATAGCTTCCGAGAAGATTTGAGTGTATAGAGTTTCATGGTGATTTGATTTTAATCCCCTGGGGCTCTGTGCTAAATTTACTGCTTCTTTCATTTTATTGATACTATAATGGAATTTGATACACTCTGATTCAGAGACTGAAATGTTTATTCATTTCGTATGTCAGTACAAAATCCAATCAAGAATAAATACTGCCCCTCCCAAAGCTGCAGTCATACAGAATGATAATTGCTTCGAAAAGAAGTAAACAAGTTTGGGATGAGGGTGCTATTCTTTGCTAGCAGCCAATGAAGCAGTCCCAAAATGGGGCTCTCCATCCAGTGTTTTCCTGCAGAATCATATGAGCATTTCTATCCTGCAAGGGAAAACACTGGAAACTTCATAACGGTTGCTCCCACTTACTGAACACTTTGCTTGCTGGTGTTGGGGTTCAGGACACTACCCCAAAACATGACTGTAGGAGACCAGAACATGCCACCCCAAAACATACTGCTTTGGCATATTTTGAGTTGGTTATTCTGAGAAACCGTAGACACAGGAATAGCTGTGAAAAGCTGTTCTTTTGTAAGAAATTTTACATCTACAGAGGAAATCTTCATTAGTAAATGTATCTGTATCAGGAAGAGGGCTGCTCAGAGACAACTTTTATTACCTGAGAGACTTTTTGTCTGTATAACAAAACAACCTTTATTCACTAAGCATTTCCTCCCCTCACCCTCCATAACTTGTCCACACTCCCCCAAGCAGTCCCAAGCCCCTACTTCTTTCTGTAGCTCAGGATGCCTTATACACTTCAATCATCTCATCTTTTTCAAGTGTCTTGTTTTGTGAGACTCCCATGTGTATGCACACAATTAAAATGGCTTTTCTCCTCTTAATCTGTTTTATGTCAATTTAATTTGTAGCCCAGCCAAAGAACCTAGAAAGGTGGAGGGAAGCCATGTTTCCCCTCCCTACAGAGGCTTGCAAATACCATTTGTAATCCATATGGCAACGTAGTTGATGAATACCTTCAGCAGAGGTATTTTATGAGGCAGTATATAGCTTATCAGCTAGAAGCATAAACTTTCAAGACATATGGGTCTGTGTTGAGGTCACAAAGATTTGGTTTTAAGTCCTGGCTTCTGCTTACTAATTGACTCAGCTTACGTAAATTATTGAAGCCCTTTAAGTTTTGTTCAGTTTCCTTTTAGTTAGGAATTAAATTAGACAATCTATTTGAGACATTCAGCACAGAAACTGGCACATAGTAAGTGTTCAATGCAAAAATGATTGGTAAGTCTCGTGTGTGAAGTTCATAAAATGATAGCAAATGTCGATGAGCCACTTGTATACATGTAAAATCTTATGTAATCCTCTCGGCAACCGTATGAGGGCCTGAAAAAGGTTTAGCCCATTGCAGGAGTTAGCCAGCTGAGAAATGAGAGGGAAGGATTTCTGCAAAAGACCATCCTCACTTTTTTTTTTTTTTTAACTTTTATTTTGTTGATATACAATGTGGTTGATTATTGTGGCCCATCACCGAAACCTCCCTCCCTCTTCCCTCCCCTCCCTCCCCCCCAACAATGTCCTTTCTGTTTGCTTGTCGTATCAACTTCAAGGAATTGTAGTTGTTATATCTTCTTCGCCCCACCCCACCCCCCCGGCTTTTTTTGTGTGTGTGACCATCCTCACTTCTGACAGCAATTTCTAGTTCAGGGGTTCCCAAAACCACCTTCAGATTCAAAAATCTTCTAGAAGGACTCATGGAACTCACTAAAAGCTGCTGTGTTCATGGTTATGGTTTATTACAGGAAAAGGATACAGGGTAAATTCAGCCAAGGGAAGAGGCATATAGAGCAGAGTCCAGAAGGGTGCCAAATGTGGGTCTTCCAGTTGTCCTCTCCCCATGGAGTTGTAAACAGCATTATCTCCTCTCAGTGACAATGTGTGACAGTACACACAGAGTATTGCCAATCAGGACAGCTCACTTCAGCTTTGGTGCCCAGGGTTTTCCTTGAGGCTCAATAATATACTGCCCACATGGCTGACTTTTAGTCTCCAGTATTTTCGAGACGCAAAACTGATACCATGGCAAACAAAGACACTCTTATCAGCCAGGACATTCCAAGGGCCTAGAGAGCACCTCCCAGTAGCTGAGGGCAACGGCCAGACATCTCTTTGGGTAAAGTTAATTATTCACTACTAATATTATTTCCATTTTATAGATGAAGAAACTGAAGCACAGAGAGATTTAAGAAACCTGCCTTAGAACTCCTAGCTGGTGGGTGGGAGAGCCAGAATCCAAATGCAGACAGTCTTACTCTGAGATCTGTAAACATTATTTCTTGCTGCCTGCAGATATGTTCGTTGACTCTTCTGAGATCAGACTGCTGGTAAATGGTAGGACCTTGATTTGAACTTGGGTGGCTCTGATTCAGGAGTTCTTGCTCTTTCCATGTTCCTCTGATGTTCCTTGCAAAAACATGAGAGCCTCACTGAACATTGTCTAAAAGGCTCTTGCTACTTCATAGCAGTTGCTAATAACCCACACTGGGTTCTACTTCTGGCAAACTGAGCCATGCTGAGCATCAGCATCTATCTCAAAAGTTCTCCTGGTGGTCTCCTGCAAGTGACTTGTGATTCTTAAGGGTTAATGGAGTTTTACAAGCCTTGAAAATAATATTACCTGTGGGGCTAATAATTCTGCATTATTTCACAGGGGAAAGAAATGTGCTGCCAGTACATACCAATATATGCCAAGGAAGGATATGCATAGTCACATGCCTTAAGTGCCTTTATGGAAACAGAGTCAGGGTTCACCGCTGTGTGCAGTCTATCACAATGCACACATAAGGGTGGTGCTTACTCACATATTGTTGAAGGCATAGTTTTATGTCCCAGGAGGCTGTATCCAGCACCTGGAAATTTAGGGTGTAATTATAGATACCAAGCTATAGCTTTTTCCTTTAAAGACCGTATCTCGGTTGCTTGTCAGGCTTGGACGGTTTTGCAGAGAGTAGTGGGAGGTGATCTACCCCCCACACCTCCACCCTCAGAGAACAGCTTTTCTGGGTAACCCCTGCAAACAGAAAGGGATCATTGGTGAAAACCAAACGGACGGGCATCTCCCACCCACAGATCAGTCACCCTGATGTACAAGACCAGCTCATCCCCAAGCCAGGAGTCAAGTTATGGGAGTTCAGTCGACTGAACTCACAGAGCTTGTTGAAGGCAAAATATGTCTGTACTTCCTCCCACTTCCTGTACATCCCCATCAGTTAGTTGAATTCCTCCTTAATCAGAACCTCCTAGGGTAAGACATAAGCAACCATATATTTAAAGTTCCACAGGAGATTCTAAGGTCCAACTAATGTCAAGAACATAATAGATCTTAAATTATGCCACCATTTAAAAACTTAAATTTGCAAAAAATGTGAAACTAAACAACCTATCATCAAGTGCTAGTTTTCAGTATCTAGGGCAGGTTCATTCTTTAAAGAGAAATGAAATGACCAACCTCCACTTATATTGAACGTTGGTTTGTAAGAGGGGCTGTTAGTGTTAATTGAAAGTAAAGTACATAATTATATACATAGCATGACTATATTAAAAATTAGGGTAAGTTTATCACAAAGGAATTTGCTTGTCATTTACAAATGCATTGCTGTTTTTAAAGTGTTTTCACACTAGACGGTAATGACCTCAGCTGAAGAAAATCCTAAAGCCACTTCTAGGTATGGAGTTGTCCTTTGACTCCTGTATCTTCTGTGGGGACAGAAGGTTGGTTTGAAGCTATTTCCTCAGTATACTGTCAGTATCGATACCGATGGACAGTTATTAAGTATTTATTGACACCAACGTGGCAGGCTGGATATTTATTGACCAATACACAGGCTGGGTTTTAAGTTCTTTCAGGCTGTGAGGAAGAAACAAGCTGGAGTTACTGAAGTCTATGTGGATATAGTGGGAGAGAGAGTACATCATGAACTGAAGGAAGACATAAAATCAGCTGGGCAGCCTCACAGCCAGCCCTCATAGAGCAGTGAAGGTTGGTCATTGTTAAAGCCGGGACCAGACAGTGGCTCCTTTCATTCATGGTGCTTCTGGAAACCCAGCAGCAACTCTGATAACCTCCCAAGTTCAATTCTTAGCTCTTCCATCTGTCTCTCTCCTCTCTACCACACTGGACTTCCTATTGCACTAGCAGCTCACGGTGCCTGCTGCTACACACTGCTTCTCTACTTCACAGCTTTTGTTCACTCAGAGCTTCCACGATCTCAGGCTTCTGCTTACTGCCTTCTTTTTGCATCTTTTGCTTCAGCCCCTACCGTTTGCTCATGCCCTTTGTGTGTCTCACATTTAAAGCCTCTAAAAGAAAGAATGTGGTTGGGGTCACCAGTCATGATCCCGTGTTATACATCTCGTGTGTGTGTGTGTGTGTGTGTGTGTGTGTGTGTGTGTGTGTGTGTGTGTGTGTGTGTGTGTGTGTGTGTGTGTGTGTGTGTGTGTGTGTATTGCAGCAAGCAGGTCACCGTAAGGGCCACTGCCTGCCCGCCTATAGAGACTATCTTTGGATGAAGCACTGGTTCCTTGTCCACCCAGCTTTGACCAGGAAAGTGGAATCACGAGATACAGCATGGCAAGCCATGAAGAAGAAATCTAAGAAAAGGAAACTGTGAGCATGGCAGACACCATAGGACTTCACAGAAAAGACTGTGGCCTGTCCAGAGCAAGGCAAACCACGTCAGCTTCCTTACTAGTTGAGCCCTTGGCATAGTCCCCTGTCCTGGCCCAGCTCTCTGTGGACCCATTGCACAGGCCTGGGTGTCAATCACTCTTCATAAATATTGTCACCTGTGTTGTCTTTCCCTGTCATGGCTGGCTCTGGAATAGGACACAGCTCTTTATATTCTTTCACTCCGTTCTTCTGTTCCTGTAAGGATTACATGATTTTTCTGTTTTAAATGTTTTCATTTTGATTACTCTGGTTTGAACATGGGCTAACTAAAATGCCAAATGGGGAAGTTATAAATCTCAAAAGACTTTCTATCAGTAGTTTATATTGAAATGTAAACATTTTTAACAAGAAAATATGTCCATATGTTAATCTCCAGAACCTGTGAATATAACCTATTAGCAAAAGAGTGATTATTAACTTATACAGCAAAAAGATATGATTAAGTTAAGGTTCTTGAGAGGAGCTTGTCCTGGAATATCTGGGTGGGCCTCAAATGCCGTTACAAGTGTCCTTATATAAGAAAGGCAGAGAGAAATTAGATGCACACCCAGAAGAGGTGGAGGCAAGTGACCACAGAGGCAGAGATTGGAGTGATGCAGCCACAGGCCAAGGCCTGCTGGCAGCCTTAAGATGCTGGAAGAGGAAGTGAGGACTCTCCTAGAGCCTTCCAAGGGACTGCCAACACCCTAATTTCAGATTTCTCTCCTCTAGAACTGTGGCAGCATACATTCTTGTTGTTTTAAACCAAAAGTTTGTAGTAATCTTTATAGTGACTGTAAGAAACTAATACATATAATTTCTTAAATGTTCTTTGGAAGTCTCCAGAGTTTTTATCTTGAGAATAAGCCTGCCTAACACTGTTTATTTGCAAACTAGAGTGGACTCTTCACATTTTGGCCTGAGGTAGATTTAGGGTAGCACCATGACCAGGACTTCTAAGGTAGCTGGACTGTAAGATCGATGAGAGTAGCTCTGTACTGCGTATTACAGGTGCTTGATAACTATTTGTTGAATGAATAAATTATTTCTCTGGCTTTCTAATTAGTTTTTCTGGTTCTTTGTATCCAGATGAATCCTCTGGCCCCAGATGGCACTGTATTTGCAAGCTGCAACTCTTCTGGCCTTTTTTGAGTTCTGTGCTGATCCTTGGCCTTTTACAGTTCTTTCTACTGTTCTTCCTTTCACCACCTACATTAATACGCTGGATGAGAAGGGAAATCCACCCTTCCTTTTCTGTGCTGTAAACTAATTCCAAAATAAATCCCATTACTATTTCCTGCCATTTCTAATCTCCATTTCTCCATGTCCAAAGTTTAATCGAACTCCATCGCCATAGATAGAACTTTCTTCTCTTCGGAACTTTCATGCCACCTTATCCCTTTTTCTATATCACTGATTTCTCTCTTGGAGACCGGATACTTATATGAACACCATCCCTTCTGCCTGGCTTTAGAGTGATCTTACCATCTGGTTCATCTTTCTTTTAATGCACAGTACAGGAACAGCTAACAGTATAGGAACCCAACAAATATCAAATATTGGAGTAGATGGAATGAGGAAGTTCAACAACAGTAGAGAAATTTTTGGTAAATTTTTTAATGTGCTTGAAAGTTTAAAGGTAAATAGAATTATTCTGAAACAATGTTAAGGACTCCATTGAACTGGTTGTGGGCCAATCTGAACTCATATGCGTAAGGTCAGAATGGTAAGACAAATCTATGCTTGATTAGTTAGTTTTTTCTATTGCTCCATAACAAATTATCACAAACTTAGCAACTTAAAACAGTACACATTTATCATCTCACAATTTCTCTAGGTCAGGAATCCAGACATGGCTGATTTGGGTGCCCTCCTTTAGGGCCTCTCAAGATGCAATCAATGTTTCAACCAAGACTGGGATATCATCTGAAGAATTGACTGGGGAAAGATATGCTTCTAAATGCATGTGGCTGTTGGCAGGATTCAGTTCTTGAAGGGCTGTGTTGCACTAAGGGCCTCAATTTCTAGCTGGCTATTGGCCAGAGGTTGCCCTCTTAGTTCTTGCCATGTGGGCCCCACCAACATGGCAACTTGTTTAATCAAAGCCAGCAAAGGAGGAAGTCCACTATCAGAAATCACAATCTTATCTAGCCTTAATGGTACCAGTGACATCCCATTGACTTTACCATATACTATAGGTTAGAAACAAGTAACTAGGCCAGCCCACACTCAAGCAAGGGCATGAGTATAAAGAACCCAACATCATTAGAAAACATCTTAGAATTTGTCTGTCATACCTGTTAAGCACCAAAGGCATTCCCTAAGTATCAAATGGATCATGTTCCAAAAATTTATTTCTTGTTTAGTTGGACCTAAGAACCCAGTATGATTTTCTTATAGAAACAATGGAGTTGTTCCTGACCTTACAACCTAGATAAGTCTTGTTTTACCCAAAATAGACCAAGTATATTATTCCCAAACAAAATATGTAGCCATGCACTGATGTTCATCGATGATACATTTATTGTGCATCTATTCTATCAAGTCCTCAATATTTGCACTAAAAATCTAAGTGCTTCAACAAGGAGAGTGTGTTAGTCCATTTTTTGCTGCTATAACAGAATACCACAGACTGGGTAATTTATAAAGAACAGAAGTTTATTTGGGTCATGATTCTGGAGGCTGGGAAGTTCAAGAGCATGGCACCGGCATCTGGCAACGGCCTTCATGCTGCATTACGCCATGGAAAGGCAAGCAAGTACGTGAGACAGGAAGAAAATTGGGCCAAACTCCCCCTCTTTATAACTAACCCACTCTCAAAATAACTAACTCACTCCCAAGATAATGGCCTTAATCTACTCATGAGGACAGTGCGCTCTTAATCTAACCACCTCTTAAAGGCCCCCTCCCCCACACCCCACTTCTTAATATTGTTACAATGGCAGTTAAATTTCATCGTGAATTTTGGCAGGGACATTCAAACCATAACAGAGAATAAATCATTTTCAAAGTCTTTCAGAGTGTGTAATTTCAAGAACCATTTTAAACTGTTTTTAGATGCTTAAAACTAAACAAACACTTCCGCTCCAACAACACTGAATCTTCTATCCTGAAGTTTCTGGTCCCGGTTTACATGAAATTGTTTACATTAAATCTCATGGGCTAGTTCAGGTGCATCTCCTCTCCCTACGACCACTGTGGGAGAATCTCCCAGTTAGGCTGGAAGAAGAAATTCTTTTGAATTTTTAGATTCATCAAAGATTGACCCTTTCCCTTTTTGAAGTCTTTTCTTGCTTCCTAACCCCTGGAAAGTACTTTGAACTCAGCTCGCACTGACACTGTTCCCTCTTCAAAGGTTTGCTCCCTTCTGTACAGGGAGAAATGCCTTTTGAAAGTGGTGGGTGCCTGCCTTACATGCATGGGTCTATTGGAGTATGTAGCAATAAACAAAAATAATAATAAGCAGCAGTAGCAGTTCTTGGTAATTACAGAGAGATCAGGGGGCAATGTGGAAATCAAAGGAAAGTCACTTTGGAGTATTACTTAGAGGGGAGGATATTTAACATGACTACTTCTACTCATACTGCAGCTTTCTGTAACTTGCTTGAAGCAGGGAGGCCCATGCTTAGGTGGAAATTTTGGCCCAGGTAGGCATCCCAGAGGCATCATGGGAAATTTAAAACAACTTGGGTTATTTAAGTGGGACTCTTACCCAGACACCTGAACAGTCCTAGACATCCTCATGGTATGGCTGCTTTTTTATTAGTAAACACAACCTGAAATGGAAACTCTTGGGGATTTTTGATTTTTTTTTTTTCTTTCCTCCTTTTTTAAAGATATTGACTTGTGGACTATAGAGTTTATTCTATGGTGTGTGTGTATTTTCAGTTAAAGTCACTGACTTAGCTATGTACAATTTTAGCTGTAATGAGATATTTTTGGTTTTGTTTTCTAAGGAAGATATTACTAGAGTTGTTATGATACCTTGTGAGGCACTTAAAAGTAGGCTCTTCCGGTTCTGAAAGACTCTGATTCTGTGATCTTAGGTGTCTTAGTCTGTTTTGTGTTGCTATAAAAGAACACCTGAGACTGGGTAATTTACAAAAAACAGAAATTTATTTCCTCATAATTCTGGAGACTGGGAAGTTCAAGATCAAGGGGCAAGCATCTGGTTAGGGTTGCTGCATCATCCCGTGACAGAAGGCAGAAGGATAAGAGTGGGCAAGGTAGAGAGCAAGAGGGAACCAAACTTGTCCTTTTATAAGGAACTCACTCCTGAAATAACAGCATTAATCCCCTGAGGAGGAACGAGCACTCCCGACCCAAACACCTCTCAAAGGTCCCACCTGTCAACACCTTCACATTGGGGATCATGTTTCCACCACATGAACTTTGAGGGACACATTCAAACCGTAGCATTAGATAAACTATCAAATAAGAACCTCATCCAATGTGACTGCGTAGGATAATCCCTTAAGTTGCTTCATAGTACAGAATATTTCATGTGTAGAACAGCAGTGGTCTGCAGTCAGCAACCACAATCAAACCACACTTTCCTCCATGTGTGAAAATGGTTCTTTCATTCATGGGGGGTGTGTTCATCTCCTAGGGCTACCAGAACAAAATACCACAGACTGGGTAGCTTAAACAACAGAAATTTTTTTTTTTTTTTTCCCAGTTCTGGAGGCTGGAAGTTCAAGATGAAGGTGTTCAGGAGGTTTAGTTCCTCCTGAGGCTTCTCTCCTTGGCTTGCAGATGGCCGCTTTCTTGCTCTGTCTTCACATGGCCTTTTTCTGTGTGAGCATGCCCTTGGTATCTCTTCCTCTTATAAGAGGATACCAGTCTTATTGGATTAGAGTCCCACCCTTGTGACCTCATTTAATCTAAATTACCTTTTTAAAGACCCTATCTCCAAAATACCATCATATTGGGGGTTAGGGCTAATACATGAATTTCAGGGAACACAATTGAATCCATAACATGGGGTTACCCAGAATGTCCATGGTTGGACTGGAGGTCATAAATGGCTTGTGGAAATGTGTGTGTATGTGCACATGTAGATTTCTCTGGAGAGAGAGAGTTCACACCCTTTCTGGAAATTTCAAAGGATTCTCATAGAACACACCAGTTTATACCAATTTCCCTAATTATTTTTTTAGGTGTCATGTTATATGCTAATTCTTTCACAGAGATTCTATGATTCTATAAGCCCTGTTGCTCCATCCTCTCTAGATTTGGAGGTATTCTGTTGTGCTATAAATCATTAATCTTTCAAAAGATTAGGAAGTAGTTGGAGAACATGTTTTTTCATACTGCTGAGTTGACTGAAGTGATGATGAGGTATTTTTCATTATTGTACAGTTTTAGAGTCTTCCTTTATAAATGTGGCTTAGGTTCTTGAGAAAATATACAGAGTTTTATAAATCAAATAAGTATCTGAGCTAGATAAAGAAAATAGCAATTAGAAAGCAATTAAGAATTTTGGACATAGCAAGGTATTACAAAAATAAATAAGTAAATAAATAGAAGCAAACTTCCCAATATGGGCAGTGCTGTTTATGTCTGTAAAATGAATGGAGGAAAGCAATGGAAACACAGGCTGGGAATGGACACTATGGAAAAATCCTAAAGAAATTAGGATTTTAAATGGGAAATAGAGGTGAATGATACTTTTAAAAATACCCCTACCCGTTGTTTTCTCTCTTTCGCTTATAAGTCTACAGCTTTATTTGGGTCATATCACATGCTGATCTCTGAGGCTACTATTTTTATTGCATATTTGTGCTACTGACTTCTTAAACCTGAATGCTGGATTTTCATTTGCCATCAAATAAATTTCATTTTGATCGGTTCAGTAGACATTTTTCTTGCACAATGATTTCAATTATTTTTTAGTTATTGACCTCTGAGTCCAAACAAATTCTTCTGTGGATGCGAAGCAGATAAAAGTGGAACTGTTATAGGTAAAACAGAGTGGGAAAGGGGTCCTGCTGAAATAAAAATGTACTATCAATATGGTATTTCCTTAATCCTAACTATACTCTGTATGAAATTCTCCACTGCATCAGCAATTTGTAGCAGATTCCTGCTTTCTTTGTTTAGCATTCTCTGTGTGTGTTGAAATATCAGAGGAAAAAAGGAAAATTAGTTGCAACATTTATTTTCTCTTACTGCAGACTCTTGTGAAAATGTCAGTAGTGGATGGGAAAATTAAGATAACACTTCCCTGTCCTCATCTTATTACAATGGTGGAAATCTTGAATCATATAAATAAGCTTTGGAAAGATTTTCAACCTTTGGTCTCATTCTCCCCTAAAGCACGCAGCTAAAGTCAAAGAACCAACATATTTAAGACATCCTGTGACTTTCTGGTGAATGGCTATTTTTGAAAGAATCATTTCAAAGCACCATGTCATTTTTGCTGAAGTCACTGTCAGTTGCAAAGGCAGCTGGTAGCTCCTGCTGCCTCAGTCCATGCCTGATGGCTTTCAGGGAGCGTTCCAGGATCCTGGGGTCTCATCCGTTCCTGGAGTTCATAACATCTGAGTCACTAAAATAAATAAAATTCAAAATATGGTGTTTACTATTTAGAGCAATTTTGAATAATCCCAGATAGTATATACTTTGTAAAAAAAAATTTTTTTTTTTTTATTCACTGACCTCCCCAAAGAATTTAGGAAAACTTTAAGAAAAAACCCAAAAAACAAATTAAACCACTGAAATTAGTACAAATAAAACATTTGTGGATCTTTGGGGTTTTCAGTGGAAACACACACTGAGTTTCTGCTTGTGTATATGTGCTCGTTACAGTTAAGCCTTTATATTTTTACAAAAGGCTTTATGACTGCTCTTTTTGGTTTTTTTGTTTAGTTTGGTTTTGGTTTTGGTTTGATTTAGTTTGGTTTTGGTTTTTGTTTTGTTTTAGCTCTCACAACTTTTCCAGCTCTAAATGGCTAGGCAAAGAAATAAAATTGCCACATTTTATGTTATTTGCCCCAGGTCATGCAGAGGTTTTTGGGGATGAGAGGGGGATGGGAGTGATAATCTTCTCCTTTAACCTGCCAACACACCAACCTGCATGCCTTGGGTTACCTGTCAGGTTCTGGGTGCTGTGCTAAGTGTGACATACAAGGGTAAGTCATGGCACCTGTCTTCACACCTGTGCTCTCTCTCTTGATTCCACGACTCTGGTCATTCTGACAGGCCAAGATAACCTCTTCATGAGTTCTGATTCTCTCTTATGCCCGATAATGACTGTATTAGATGGAGACAGTTCTAAAAGCACATGCTTTAGTGAGAGGCTCAGACCCCCTAACTGTTCGTCATTTCCAGCCCTCCAGGTTAAGCATATCTATATGCAGTGGGTGATACTTTTTTGGTGTGTGTTACTTAATTTTTCTTTTATTTTAACATTTACTGGTAAGTATTTGTGGGGTACGGTGTGTTGTTTCAATACATGCCTATACTGCACAATGAATCACTTAGGGTAGTTAGCATAGTTTTGTATCTGTTAGTCCACCCTTCTCTGCTCCAAACGTGTTGCTTTTTCTACTAGGAATTTTAAATATTAAAGAGTGGGGGAAGAAGGGAAAAGGAAACTAGTAACTGTTGAATGCCTGTTAAATGCCAAACTGTGGCTATACATAATTTAGTCTTTATGCCAATCCCATGAGAATGGTATTAGTCCCATTGGACAAATAAGGAATCCGAAAATCAGAAAAGCCAAGTTGATGCCCAGGGTCCTCAACTTAAGCTGTGGTGTCAGCAGTACTTGAATTTATGTTTCCCAAAGACAAAGGCCAGACATTTCCTACTAGAGGGAACCATTTCTATACAAATGGTGGAGAAGTTCAGCCCTCAATTTCCTCATCAGTAAAATAAAGACAAAAGTCTTCCACCTTGTTTAATCTATCATTAAGTGGGAGAGTATTGTGTGGCTGAACAAATTCAGATAAGCTCGTGTTCAGCCTCTTCATGAACTGTGAACAACCACTCGTGTATTACAACTCACATCATCAAAAGAATTAATGTTTGTAGTGACTCAGCTTTGCTGAACTGCACGATCCCAGCGCAAATATTTCCTCTTAGCCATTGCTAACTCTAAAGAGAGCAATATCCATTCATATCCATACCCTTTTGCAAAACTCATAAAACCTTTGTTTAAAGACTTTTTTTTCTCTCAAATGCCTCTGACTCTGCAGCCACTGCCCCCTAGTGAAGGTATTCCATGGACCTGACTGGTAGAGAGGACCAAGGAGGGTCCTGTAAGCAGAATAGAGAAAGAAACCAGGAAGGGAGTGGCACCGCTGGGGCAAAGAGATACTCTGTAGCGTGTAAATGAAAGCTTAAGTTGAAAAGAATTTGAGGAACAGTTGAGAAAAAGTCTTAAATTCTAGACCGAAGAGTTTAGGTTGGATAATATGGGCTAGCAGAATCTACTGCACATTTGTTTTCTGTCCCCATCACCTACTGAAACTGGTTTTGCCAAGGTCTCTGTTGACCGTCATTTACCAGAACATCAACAGACATTTTTCAGTCCTCATTTTCCCTTCTCAGTAGCATTAAATGCTACTGACCACTCCCTCCTTGTGTCGTCTTCCCCTTGGCTTCCTTGATGTTATACTCTCCGGCTTTCCTTTTATCTCTCTGTACTTTCTGTACTATGCATCACAGGCTCATCTTCTCCTATCCAGCCATTAGACATGGGTTTCTTCAAGGTTTGTTCTTAGGCTGTCTCCTGGTCTTAATATATACCTTTCTCCTAAGTGAGCACATCCACATGTACAGCTTCATTTACCACCTAGCTAAGGATTCTTTCCCAAGCTCCAGGCCCACATGAATATGAACATCCTAAAGTTTCCTCACTTCTAACATGATCATAACCAAAGGTGGGAATGTACCCACCTGGTTCACTCCCAGTGTTACTGATCCAGTTTAACCAACCAGAAACCCAAAGGGAAGTCAGGAATGACGCCCGACATCTGCTTTGGGCAACTGGTTGGATAATGGATGGGAAACACTAGAACAGCAGTGACAGGGCAAAATAGCTGCTGGTGAATTTAGTTTGGACTTATGCACTTGAACTGCGTAAAAGTTTCAGTACTGTGAGATTTGGATATAGTGACCTAGCGACCAAGTAAAAAATTTCTGTAGAGAGTTCAATATACATAACCATGCTCAGTGTTTATTAGACAGTTGGAATCTTTTTCCATCCTCTTCTTTCCTTTGGGAACCAGTAAACTTCATCCATGCATTTGTTCATTCATTTATGATCATAGATTCCCCATATAGGCCAGTTAGGTCCACTGTACTCCAGGATCACTCAAAAACCTTTGGGGTGCTGTGCTCATGAGGAAGAATCAGGAAAAGACTGTAGCTGGAGCAATAAAATGATAGCACGAACATTTAATGAGCACTTACTCTGTGCCAGGTACTATGATGAATACTTTATATACATTGTCTGATTTACTCCCACACAACACCATTAGGTGGTTTTTGTTCAACCTCATTTTATAGCTGTGTGAACTGAGGCTTAAATAATTTAATTATCTGTCCCCAAGATCACAAAGCTAGTAAGTGCAAAGCTAGAATTCCAACCCAAGTCTAACTTCAGAGCCCTTTCCTTAACCCCTAGACTTCCCATCCCACTCCAGCAAAAGCTTCCAATTCATTGATCAGTATATTTTGCTTAAAGAAGCCTGAAATTGGCCCCATTCTTTCTTTTGTCCACTAAAATTAAACAAAATGAATGTCATTCTCTTTGGTTTCAACTCTTTAGCTGAAGGGAGGAAGAGGAGAAATTAAAAGTAAGGAGAGTCCCAGAGTTTCAAACACAAGCAAACAGCCTGGAGATGACTTGAGAACCTCATTGGAACCCACAAATGTCTGATGTTCCAAAGGAACAGGGAAAGAAGAAGGAAAGTATTAGTAGCTCCTTGGTGTTGGCATCTTCCAGCCTGTGCAAGGATGGATGTGGGGGCAGGGGGTGAATACGGAAGTCCTTGGCCTAAGCAAGCAAAAGTTTCCCCCTGAAAAGTAGCTTTGGTTAAATGTCAGAATTTATAGAGAGAAAAAATAAAGCTATTAAAAAGCATACACAAATTATAACATTTATGTTTCCTCCATGCAAAAAAAATTTTTTTAAATACTTTAGTCTAAAGTCACCACCAAAACTACCCCCCACCAATGGGTTGAGATCACAAAGATAGAAAGTTAGAGGGAAACTCATTAGCTTAAGTAGATACAATTGCCTTATGAGTGGAAAAGAAATCTCTTTGAAGACATCTTTAAACAAACACCTGTAACCTTGTGATGATTTAAGGAACTTCTTGAAGTTCTTTTCCCTTCTTGATTCTAGTGCATTAAATTTAAGTTGGCTGATAATCCTTGGACTCTGGAAATAGCAAACGGTTAGTTTATGGCATTTTCTCCTAATGATTATCATTCAGAAAACATGTGAGTTATGAGAGATAGTATCTAACTTATCCTGCTGTTGATAAATAGAATCTGTTGGCACATTCAAGGTACTGCTGCTAATAGGCTTTCAGCAATTGCCGCAGCTCGGCCATGGATATTCAGTGACATAAATAACAGAAGGCAGTCTAAGAATTTGCAAGAGGAAGTGTTTCCTAATATTACTTAGCAAAAACATCTCTGTATTAAATCCACTTGCAAACTTAAACTCTACCAGGGGAAGGTAAATGGGCTTACATAATCCAAGTAGCATAGGAAATATTGAATACTTCATGCTGTTAAAACAGGGTGACATAATTTCCAAGGTACTTTTTTCTCTAGAAAATTGAAGGTTCCCTTTACAAGTAAAGAGGTAGGAAGATTTATTTGCTATGGGAGATACTCTAAAATACTCACAGCTCTCCTCTATGTTTACAATGCAGCTAAAAAGCAAAAACTGCCCTATTTTATCTCATCATTTTTTCAAGCTGCAAAGCAGAAAGGGGGACAGCGGTAGAGAAAATAAGGAAAATCTGAGAAGCCATGGCATGAAAATGGAGGAAACTGCTGCCAAGACTCACATTAACTTACTACTTGATAATATATGGGTTTTAAGGAATAGGGACTATTATGGATTTCTAAAATGGTGGAAGGGATTTTATGCAGGATTAGAAAAAGATAGAGGGTGCCAATATGCTTCAAAACAGAATTAAAAATTGAAGACTCCTTTAAAAAAAAAATTTACAGTCGAGTAAGTAGAAGATCTTAGACATATAACAATTATGGTCTTCAAGAGAGTATCCCAGAGGGCCAATCTGGGGATAGAACATTGTTAGGGAGACCATAGATGAGAGTCATGTAATTTACACTTTTCTGCCTAAACATTGTGGTCAATTTTTCAGAAGTTTACAGTATACACTGCTACTGCAATCCTTTCTAATTTTCTCCTCTTTACATTCCTCCTCAAACAAATCTGCATAGCTAGCCTGAAATATTATTCATAAAATTAACATCAGAGATAAGCAGGAAGATAATAATCAGGTTGGCAGGGGAAAGCCTCAAGGAATATTTGTTAAGGTGCTTATGTCCTAGAGGATGGATTTGAAAACTTGGAATGACTCTTTTGGCTATTTGTGTGTAAGAGAAATGAGATTAGTACATCACCTTCATTCAGCCCAGTTGTCTTTGACCTTTCTGTGTTGTAAGTTCACATAGCCTTACCCCAATATTACTTATGGTGACCAAGCAACTTTAAATGGTTCCCTAGCAAAGGAGAAGTGATCTAATATTCAGCTACCCCACTTCTATTTGATAGCTTTCCCTTTCTGTTTTCTACGTCCTGGTACTTTACTGGGTTTTCTTTCTTATCACTCACTTAAGCATCTCCCTCCTCCTCACCTTATTTTACTTCTGATGTCTGGAATTTGCCCATTTGCCTCTTCTCCTGCTCATTTTCACAACTTATATAATAAGCCCTGCCCTGTTTCATCATATTTCTGTGTTTTCTTGAAGACAACTTTTGGGAAAATAGAATAATTTAATCAGATCCCCTCACCTGAGGTCCGGTTGGGGGTGGTGCAGCACATTCTTTGTAAATTAGTTGTGTGTGGGTGGAGTTAGTGCACATGCACGGCACTGCCACCTGGCTGGCGTCTACTGCCTCAGGTGTCTGCTCTATGCACCTGTGCTCTCGAACCTATGGCTTCAGGACCATCTTGCTGGTTACCTAGCTTGTAGACCTGCATGTGAAGGGTTTGTGACCCAGTCTGGACAATGGACTTGAGGGGTCTGTGAGCTCAAGACCCAGCCTTAGCTCTACAATTGGCATCACTGGCAGGATTACGGGCAGGTAACAGAGCACAACAACAACTTATTCAAATATTTTCCTACATATATACCACATTTTCTTTAGTGTATTTTCTAAAAAGTTTTTATGAATTTATCTTTAATAATAAGGTAACACACAAATTAAAATTTCAAAAAGTATAAAGATGTAGAAACAGTAAAGAAGGTCACTCATGGTTCTTCAGACAAAGGAATTCACTGTTAACATATGTTCCTTTCAGACTGTTTTACAAGTAAGATTTGTAAAATTAAATAATATAAGTCTTCTTTGATATGCTTTGATGTCTAAATGTGGTAATATGAGAATTTTTCTTAGTATCTTTTAATGGCTATGTAATATTCCATTGAGTGGATATATCTTAGTTTAAAAACCATTCCCTGATTGAAGATAATTAAGATTAGGGAAAATACTTTTGTTTACTAAGCTGAGGAAGGATGTGCTTTATCTTGTATTTATTTGTTTTATTTAGGCTGATTATTATTTCTTTAACATAGATTCCCAGAAATTGAATTACAGTCCTTAGGAAAGGATGTAGGGCCCTTGATAATAGGGTCAATTTGCTTTCAAAACAATGGTTGCAGTATACTCTTTGTCTAGTGCTCACGAGTATGTGCTTTTTACTTCATTCTTAAGACATTAAATATTCTTATTTTAAGAGAAAGGTTTGCTAACGTACTATACGAAAATGGTGTTTCACTTGATGGTAACTGCTTATGAGTATGATGCATGTATTTCCATGTATTTGTATATTGTTAGCCTTTGTTAATTCTTTCACCCCTTCTTTAGTTTTCCAATATCTTGTGCCCCATACTGTTAATTTCCAGTGCTTATCCTTATTCTCTTCTGCTCACTTTTCCTCCCTTCAGAGTTATTTTTGTAATTCTTTTTTGTCTGGCGTCCAGTAACTTGTGGGGCTGTAGGACCCAAGTTGCATTTTAAAATCATTTTTATGAGTCGTTCTCAGCAGGCATCTGCAAGGCCCCAAGTTCTTTTTTTTGTCCCCCACTGTGAAAAACTGATTGGCAGCTGGTGATGGGCAGGGCATGGGTGTTTGGCACTCACAGGAAGCCCTGCAGGAGGTGCCCAGAGCCATGGCGGATGAAGTGTGGCCAAGCCAGTGCAAGGTGGGGGACCAGATGTCACCCGATTATGTTCCATTGAAATCCAAACAAAGCCCCAGCTTCAGGATCATTTCCTTGAGACTCCCCAGTCGGAAACTGGCACCAATCCAGTATCTCACAACAGCTGGTCTCCCCATGCTAGGATTTATGTGCCTTGCAGAAAACTTCACCTGTGTGTTATTGATTGGTTTTCGTAAAGCAATCAAACAATATTTCGAAGACCCAAAGCATGCTGCTCTCTGCTGAAAATAAAAAGAGACCATATATCACTGAACACACCAGCAGTCTTATTACAGGCTTGGGAACTCTGAGAAGGATGCGTTTCCTTTTTATTTATGCCACCCATGTTAACCTTGGGACTGTGTCTTGGCACTTGCAGCTTCACAGTGACAACACTCCACTCTTGTTAGGAGACCAAGCCCACCCACTGGAAATAAATTATATTATAAAATAAGCTTTCAAGGGACCCAGCAGATGAGAAATCATGCTTATGTTTCTCATCATCCAGTTCACGTTGGAAAATCCAAGAGTCTTTCCAAAATCTCATTACTCGTTATCGTCCAGGTCGTTTGCATGCATGCCTTTCCCCTTTCCTCCTCCTAAGGAAGGTGAGCTGTAAGCCTGGTGGTTTCATTTTCTGAATAACAGAGGAAAAACAAAACTAACAAACAAAACCACCCCACCCCAGCCCCAAAGATACTATAGTGGGTTATGCCGAGCTACAGGGAAAGTTTTAATTTTAAAACAAACACAAGCATTTTTAAGAAAATAATAAAGAGTGGTGAAAGCACTTTTGATAATATTTGGCTACATATGTATTCCCAAAGCAAATCCGTGAACTGTATCTTAAGCATTGTCTTTATAATTGGCTGTGCCTCCTGTTTCAGTCACCTGATAAAGTCTCAGTGTCTCTCATTTTCTCTCTGTCGCCCCCTCTCTTCCTCTGTCTAGCTGCCTGGCTGTCCTCAACCCAGATTCTCAGACCTCACAGTGAGATTTTGGAGCTAACCCTCCGCATTAGAAACAAACAAAATAAATTGTTTCCATACCCCCGGAAGGAATGCACTAAAGCCTTTTTCCTCTTTAACGTGGATGTAATTTAAGTTTGGCAAGAGCTAAACACAATATATCTCACTCGGAGGAGAAAGATTTCTGAGTGAGACCCTGATAGAAAGAACTCATCCTTCCCGTGAACTTAAAAATGACAAAAAGTAACCCGGTTATGCTTCAGCATCCACAGTATTTCTGCAGAATCCTCACCTGTTCCCTTATTCCACAAAAATACACTAAGCACCTACTGCCTGAAAACCCTGTGTGCACACTGCTTCCCGGCTGTCCCTGCAAGGCTGTGCGGTAAGGCCTTTTGGGGTGCGTTCATTTGCTAAATCTCTAGCCCTTACCATGCCAGGGGCATCCGAATATCATTCAGTGACATTTCTCTTCATTACTCTGATTTAGAATCCTGCTTATGTATAATGTTCCATAGATGATGAGTTAAAATGAAATAAGGTTAAGAATGTGGCCTGTTCACTGCAGGTATGAAATGGAAATCACCTGAGATGATCTGTCAAGAATTAATTAAGGATACTGTATTGTGTACTTGAAATTTGCTAAGATGGTAGACCTTAAGTGCTCTCAAGACCACATTCACACACACACACACACACACACACACACACACACACAGCTATCTATGTGAGGTGATGGTATGTTAATTAGCTTGGTTGTGGTGATCATTTCACAATGGACATGTATATCAAAATGTCAAATAGTACACCATAAACATAGGCAATTTCTATTTTATGCCCCAATAAAGCTGGGGAGAAAAAGAATTGACCAAGGACAGTAATATGACCACGAGCCAGCTTAAGCGGAGCCCGAAAAACTTGGCCTTAAAGAGTATGCACGTGAATCAGAAAAGTGACCAGACCCTTATCAACGTCCTGCCTCTCTCTTCTTCCCCTCCCTTTCCGATTTTTCATCTATGTTTGTAAAACATCTCCTGCTCAAGGAGGTGAAGGATTCCAGCATTTTTGTTCAAACTCTGGAAGCTATGTTTCTTCCCCGAGACTGAAGCAGTCGCCACCGAGGGTCAGATACTGGTGAGTTGAGACCAGAAGGAAGGGTCCTCCAAAGCCACACTGGAGAGGGCTTGTCTCCCCTTAACCGTAAGGATACCTGCTATTCTTAATGCACCCTCGCTTTCCTAGTCATCCTTTACTCATTGATCGTATTCACATGTTAAAAAAACTTTATTGATTGAATTTATACTTTTAATTTGTTCCACTTTCATTACCCACAAACTGCCTGTCCTCGTATTAGCACAGCACACAGCTTTTTAAAAAAATAAAAAACTCACTTTATTCCTAGCCTCAGCATTCCAGGAACTGGCTGTTATATCTAGTTCACACAATCCATAATGTGCCTCGTTTTATACCTTTTGAACAATCTTTCTCCTATCCTGTTCCCTTCATCCTTTCTGATTCTTGAAGCTGAAAAAATCCTCAGGGCTCCTCAGTCTTGACCTCCTTCTGCTTCTTTCTTGTTAATTAGCTTGATTGTGGTAATCCTTTTTCACAATGTATAAATATATCAAAGCATCAAGTCGTATACCTTCAATATATACAACTTCTATCCATTAAGGATACCCTAGTGTTACAATGATATAACACTGTAATTTGTAGGGTGGGCTCCCAGGTATCTTGGATTCATGACTATCAAAGCAAGAGTACAGGATCAGGGAGACAGGCTGGTCAGAGCAAGGGGTGGACTTGAAGACAGGAGCTGATGAACAGTCCCAGAAGGTCCAGTCTCCATTAACAAGAAGGCTCGTGGTGACATAAATTTCACTCATGGCCTCATACACTGGGGATTTTTCTGTTTACTGAAGACAGTTGCAGAATGGGGACTTGATTCCCAGGGGTCAACAAAAGTAGGTATGGGGAAGGGTCCACAGCTGTGTTTAAACTTAAAAAAAAAAAAAAAGTGTATCTTTGCCCATGATTAGGCTGGAGAGAATAATGAAAATGTCAGATTTCTTTGATTTGGCTGAACCCTGTGAGCACAATATTGTAATACTGTTGATCTTATACTGATCCAAAGCTGGCCAAAATATGTAGCTTTTATTTATTATATTAAAACAGGAAGGATTATGACTTGATATATATAGTTTGGCAAATAAAGTCATTTAAAGTATTGGTCTGTGGGTGAAAATAACAAAACATATGGCCATAAGGAGAAATAAAATCAGAGGTTGGTTGTGTCTTCTAGATGTGGAGCCCAAAGCCTGCTTCTCCCTCCAGCCACCCCTCCCAAAGGAACTGTCTCGCAGGGGAGTATGTGCCTGATGTCTTCTATATGACTGGCATTGTTCCTTGAGCTTCAGATCCACAGTGACCACAACTAGACGGTCTAGCATGTGCCTTATTCAGCCGCGCAAGGTGTTGAGTAGCTCACAAAGTGAGAACAAGTTTTAAAGAGCATGAAGTGACAACTATGCCCTGGCTGATGAGAAACCCAGTTACATGTCAAGGAGGCTTATGACCATATATAAAATTACAGTAGCTGACTTTATAGCACCCAAATTAGGTGGCCCTGAGGAATTTACCACGCACTAACCAGTTTCTTATTTCGTAAAAGCACAAAGTCCCCATAAATGACCATGTGAGCAAATTCATAGCCCTGTGGTGCAACTGCGAATTGTCAGAATCCATTCATTGTAGATTATCCCATCTATGGACTTAACAAGCAGAGGTTCAGAGTGGCTGTGTCACTGGTGTGGTGTTAACCATGTGTGGTGGGACCGAAGGACTTACTTCCCCAGCAGCTGAGAGTGCTGCAGCTTCAGCCCTCGGCTCTAAGCCCTCCCTGGAACCGCCGTCCTCTGAAAAGAGCCTTTCTAATGGTCAGGCCCCCTTCCCTGTGGAAGCCTACACCCCATAACAGGTACATGCTGGGGTATGAAGACCTGGCCCACTCACCCAATTTGGGCAACTGCGAAGGGCCGTCCCAGCTTCACAGCTCCTGGTGGGGTGGGCTCAGGTTTTTGTTGAGGTTGCATCACAAGCCACATCTTCATTTGCTGGGTCGCACTTTCCCTCTGACAGGTGTTGATCCTCAGAACACTCCGTAATAAACTTCCGAGTGCTAATTTCCATCTCAGAGTCTGCTTCACAGGGAACCTGGCCTGCAACAGTGTGGCAGTCTGGGTGGCTTGGGTCAAAGGTGATGTAAGTTAGAAATATAACACTGGACTTTAAACAACAAGCATGAGAACGACTCATGAAAAAGACGATATCAACTATTGACAAGGATGCAGAACTAGCAGAACTCTCATACACTGCTGATGGACAGGTAAATGGGCACACTCACTTTGGAAAGGTCTTTGACATTATCTGCTAAAGCTGACTACGTAGGATCATGTCCTCAGTATATGCCCAAGAAAAAATGCAAATGTGCTCACCAAAAGAAGAATGCACAAGAATGGCATAGCTGCACTCTCCCTAAATGCAAACCGGAAAGAACGTCAATGTCATCAGCAGTAGAGTGGATGAATAAATTGTGTCGTAGTCACACAATGGAGTACTATACAGCACTGGGAATGAAACCCGCAGCTCCACACAACAACACAGACGAATCTCACAAATGTAATATTGAACAAAAGCCACCAGACATAAAAGAATGCATACTGTACAACTTCATTTGTTTAATTTTTTAAAATCAGACAAAACTGATGTATGGTGTTTGAAGTCAGAATAATGGTTACATTTGGGGGAACTAGTTTTATTGAGAAAGGGTCTGAGGGAGTGTTCTGGAGAACTTGTAATGCTTCTTGACCCCCAGGGGCTGGTTACAAGAGTGAGTTCACTGTGTGAACATTCACTGATCTTCTAGACACTTACTATTTGTGCACTTTTCTGTGTATATGTTGTACTTAAACTGAAAGTTTATGCAGTGAGGGAACGGGGAAGGAAGGTCAGATGTAAACACTGGATACAGAAATGTATCATCAAGGATGGAAATGCAAATTTCTGAGACATGAACAGGACTCTTATCTGTAATGATGAGGAGCCTAGGGTCCAGAAGAGCTCCAGGTGGCTGCAACTTACATAGCCAGCTAATGGGAAAGTCTTCCTGGCTCCGTCCTCTCCCCACCTCCCCACAGTGAGCAGAGCCTGTGAAATCACTAGAATGCCCATTCATCTGGGCTCAATGTTGACCACACAGTCATCAGGGCAGCCTAAGCAAGGCATGGAGTGTACAAGGAGATGCAGTTTGAACAAAGACCTGGAAGGGGCACAGGAACTTAATGTACTATACTGGTAACAAAGCTATCCATTTCTTAGAGGCCTTCCTTCACCTATTACCTATATCACTTCCCACCCACCCTTCTATATCCATCAATATTGCTTTATGTTGAGAATGTGCCATTTTCCATTTGCACAGCCAAAGGCTGCAGAGAAAAAGTCTTGAGGGATGAGCTAAATTGCCTCTTTCTCCTTTGACTGTCCCCTGCAATCTTTGGGAGAATATTTGACTACAGTAGTCCCCCTTATCCACAGGGGACATAGTCTAAGACTCCCAGTGGATGCCTGAAACAGCAGATAATACCAAACCCTATGTACTCATACACTTTGTTTTTTCCTATACATGCATAACAATCATAAAGTTTAATTTATAAACTAAGCACAGTAAGAGATTAACAATAATAATAAAATAGAACAATTATAGCAATATACTGTAACAAACGAATGCAGTTTCTGTCTGTCTCCCTCTTTCTCAAAATATCTTATAGTACTGTACCTCGGGTATCTGAAACTACAGAAAGGGAAACCACAAATAAGGGTTTAAACTGTTTAAAATGGTGCTTTTTTTCTGTAAGAGCTTTAATTTAGTTTAATAGGTGTTACAGATGACCTTGAAGATTAAAAGTGAAATTTTCTCCATTTCTTAAGTATGTTAGCATGTGTGTGTGCATTTGTGTGTGCCCACATGGGTGTGTGTGCTCATGGGTGTGTGCTTGCATGTCTGTGTATGGATGTGTGTGTGTGTTTATGTGTTTGCATGCATCTATATGCATGAATGTGTACTTGTGCATATACGTGCATGTGTGTGTGTGCATGAGCATGTGCTTGTGTGTGTGTCTACGTGTGTGTATGCACATGTCCATTCTCCATTAATATGATGCCATTTGCCATATCACTCTCTTGAGACTCATAGCTGTCTGCTTTCGATTACACTCAGTCTAGTCCAAAACCCTTCTGAACTAATGCTAATCAACTTGGAAGCCACCACATTCAAGCACAAAGCTGTCAAATGTGAGTGTTTGCAGATGTCAGTGCAAGCATGGCAGGAATCCAGGAGGACAGATCACGGCTTAGTCACTGAAAAATACATGCCAGTGCATCCCAGCACCAGAGCATCATCGAAGCCCATAAGAAAAGTGTGTCGTGACAGTAAATCAATAACCTCTTGGAAACAATTCGGTTCTGAAATGTCCCTGATTAATTATGCCAGTGCATGCTTGGCACAGTACTTTGCTCCAGCATTAACCTAATGCTTTTTGCATGAAGCAGGATTATAACTGCTTCTCATAAGTCAAATTTGACATTTCAAATCAGGCTTTAAAGGTTTGGGTTATAGATTTTATAATGTCTTCATGTCAAACGTAATTGCTCTTATTGCTGCTAGTAGATGTTTGCCAGTCAATCAAAATAACATTTATTTTATCATAAACAAGGGTAAATGAAAACCATTTGAAATCATCTTATTTGAAGACTCAGTGAAGAGGCATCTTTAGGATCATTGGAATTTGCTGCTACACTGTATAGATAACTGTGATGAATTATAAAAGTCAATGGAAATATGTTACTATATTCACTTCAAAAAATTAATGCCTCTACATGTTTCATGAATATACAGCTTTAGCTTGGTGACATTCCCATATGAATATGTTTTGGGACCAAATAGCTCCCTTCCTTTCGCTAATAGAAAATAATAATTTTTGTCCCTTAAAGACGACTGTGTTTTTAAATTTACTTACACATTGCATTCAGGAACTTTTTAAAAATTTCCCTTAAGTCACCTGAGAAGCAGGTGAATGATATTAAAATCCTAGTTTCTTATTTTCTCAGTATTTTTTTCTACATTTCAGAGTGCTCTTAACAATGAGTTCATTTTTCTGTAGTTGCTCCCTAAACTTGTCATTTTCTCACAATCTTTAAGAAAATATGTCAATGCTTTAAATTTTACTGACTACAGGAACACAACTAAATTTCCCTCTTCCCTTGCCTTCCACTACTGCCGTCCTGCCATCACAGCCCCTTCTCTCTCCACCTGCCCCTCAAAATGCTTTCCAAATCCTTTTAAGGAGAGCGGGCCATTGAAAAGACAAGAAAGGTAGCACAAAGCTCAGAAAGAGAATGCTCCCTGGGACAGTGACTTGGGGTTACTCCCTTTCCTTCCCCTCTACCTGCGTGAGGCCCTCAGTGCCCACAGGATTTACCCTCCAACATGAGGCTAAAGACTGATCTGATATTTTGAATGTTGAAGCCATTCAACCCTCAGACCCTGGAATCTTACCACACTCAAGGGTGGGGCAATGAGAGAAGGTTTCAGGTTCCTTCTCTGAGGCACAGCCATAGGATGGAGAGTTACCCGTCCACAATAGGAAATCTTCCCCGGGCTATTCCCTCAGGTCATGGCTTCCCAGGGCTGCATAGGCTGTAGAGCATCACAGGTAAAAGGGTGGGTCAGAGGTCAAACTGCCCAGGTCTGAGCACAAATCCACCACCTTCCCGTTGGATAAACTTGAGTGACTTTCTTAGCTTCTTTGTGTCTCAGTTTCTGTAAAATGGAGTTGATAATGATAATAATAATAATAATATATACCTCAAGAGATTATTGTGAGAATTAAAAGAGTTTTAATCCATGTGATGTGCTTAGTATAGCTCCTAGCATGCATTAAATAGATCTCACAAAAATAACGATTATTTGCATGTATCGTGCAAGCCACTTCTACTATAGGATCTCATACATGCAACCCTAGTGAAGTAAGTCTTTTCTAAGATGAGGCTGCAAATTTGTATACGCCTAATTGAAATGCATTCCTAAGAACAGCAACCCAATGGGGGCGAGGATCCTTGTCTACTCTGTTCTGGGATACATTTTTTTTTTTTTTTTTCGTGACCGGCACTCAGCCAGTGAGTGCACCGGTCATTCCTATATAGGATCCGAACCCGCGGCGGGAGCGTCGCCGCGCTCCCAGCACAGCACTCTACCGAGTGCGCCACGGGCTCGGCCCTCTGGGATACATTTTAAGTACCTGAAATCGTGACTGGCACATAGTAGGAGTACAATAAGTATTTATGTTTGTTTGTTTGACAGCTAACTGGTAAGGGGATCTGAACCCTTGACCTTGCTATTATCAGTACCACACTCCAACCAAGGGAGCTAACTGGACAACCCATTAAATGAATGAACAAATGAACTAACGAGCATGGGAAACTGTCTCAGTAAAAGCACAGGTTTTGGCGTCAGGCAGATCTGAAGTCTAATTCTGGCTGCACCATTTACAAATTCTGCATTATCTTTTAACAAGTTAAAGATACTTTCTTCACTTCCTCATGTATAAAATGAAGGTGAAAATAACTGCTACATGAGGATTGTTGTGAGAATTAAATATGCTAACAGTGGGAAATGTCTAGTATAAACTCAGCATGTATGAGGAGCTCAGTAAATGACAGCTCTTATCACCGTGCCCATCAGTTAATATGGGGAAACAACACAAAAACAGGAATGAAAAAGTCACCTTTACATGTTTATCTGTCAAGTAGGTATTTGCCAAAGTTGCAGACTAGCTTTCTTTTTGTTCTGTTCTTTATGTTGTTTTCAGTATTCTGGTGCTTATTACAGTAAAGGAGGAAAGACGAGTAGAAAGGGGAAACTGTAGGGAAAGAGGCTGCCGAGAGACAGGGGAGAGGTGAGAGGCTGAGGAAGAGGCCCAGAAGAAAGTCATGGAGAATCCCCTCCTTGGTAAAAGACCAGCAGGATAGAAGAAAGGAAGGAGACAGGAGCGACTTGGCAGGTAGATCTCCCCTCTCTCTGCTCCATCCTCCATCCTGCCTCCAGCTTGATCTTTCTACTGTTAATATACAAATTTGTCTCTCTTACCTCTACAAACATTAAACTCCACAGATGAAGAATCTTGTCTTCCTACAGGACAAGTCTGTGTAAAAGCCCTCCATGATTTGACTTACGCCTGCCTCACCCACACAAACGTCACCCTCTGTACTCTTTCATGTCACGCATTGGCACCAGTCCCCTGGGTGGACTGTGCAGTGCCTGTACCCACTTTGTTTTTATCTTGGCCTTTTGAATAAATGAAACTCCTTTACCCTTTCTTCTGCTTGTCAACCCCTAATCATGCCTAAAAACACAGCTTGAATGTCTCCTGCTATGTGAAGTCTTTCCTGGACCCACCAAGCAGAGCAGATCACTCCGCCCCTAGCACCCACCATCACCGATCTGCCTGTCTGCATATATCTCATCATAGGGTAAACATTTGTTTGTCTGAGGGCAGTAATTAGAGATACTGTTCTGTGAGAACTCCAGATATTAATTGTGAAATGTTCATGGAAAACATGAATATTAGGTCACTTTAAAAATTGCTGTTACATTTTATGGTACAACATGGGTCATCTCTGGCATCCTATTCACAAAAAGAGCTTCTTAATTGGTGGCCCACAGACTGCTGGGCTGAAAAGGAAAGAGAAAATACACACCACACTACAGCCTCCTGACAGTGCCACAGACCCTCAACTCTTTGCGTGTGCCTTCATTAGGAAGATTCAGCAAGAGCTATTCACTGCCCTCGAGTCTTACTAAAAATGCTTTTAAAATGCAAAACTAATAGCCTGGTAAAACTGTGTCACTGTCCTAGTATAATTGTTCCTATGGCTCTTAGTTGGCTCTTAATTGCAAAAAGAGACATGTCTGTATTTAATGCATGACACTATTTTATTTATTTGGCCTAATTATTAAAACCATATCTTAAGAGTTGCTGGAGCTAATATTAGAATGGAATGAGTCCCAAATTTAGTATTTAGCCTGTAAAGAATTTTGGAAGTGCCTGGACAATACTGACACTCAATAAATGTTGGTTCCATCTGAACCAAACTTTTTTGACCCTGTGTCCCCTTTCTAACTTCATTTTGAATATGAGGTTGCTCCTGTATAAGGGCTTCTCTGCCTGATTGGTCAGTCAGCAGGGACAGGTATCCAGTGCCACACCCAAAAAGCACAATCAAAAAGGTTCTAGCAATTTCTGGAGAGATTCTATGTCATATTTACAGATGTCACCAAAGTAAAACAGCACCTCCGCCCTTAGGAGAGGGAGGCCCATGACAAGAGGAAGTGCCCTTTGACTTCTGGAGAAGGAAACTCTAACAGTTGAGCCTGGCAGTTTCCTGTCATTCAAAACACTAAAATATCTCTACCAGGAAGGGAGTGAGGGAAGGTGGTAAATTTTGAGCTGACCAATTAGTAAAATTAATAACGACAGTTTCAGAATAAAACGTTTTGTCAGATTTCCCAAGTTCAAAATGTAGGTGTTTTTAGAGCCCGCATCACTTTTGTTTCCAAGCTGCCAGCGCTGCCATGGGCATCTCCGTTGAAGAAAACACCTCATGCATGCGCTCTGAATTTACACCTGCCCCAAGGGGAGATCCATCCCGGTTTTGCTCATGCCCCCACCCACTGCTGCGTTCTTCTGTATTCACCAAACATTTGACTTATTTGGGGAGCACAGAAGCTCTGCCAAAGGTTAGAATCAGCCTACGTTTTGTGATTTTCCTAGTTCTGATGTTGCCCTTTCTATCATTTTAGATCATGTTTTGCTAATGCAATGGGCTTTATTTTCAAACCTGGAAATTCCTTCTTGCTTTATTTCAGAATAAAAATTTCTCTTTTTTAATCCCCTTTTATTCTGTGGGTGACTGAGAGGAAAAATAAAAAAACAAACAAAATATCCAGGCAACAATATGCAAGTTCTGTATCCTAGGGCAGTTTTCCACATTATTTTTATTTGTGATATACCTGTAAACTTGTTGAGACCTCATAGGGACTCTCCCTCGCCCCCATCCTCCCAGGCAAGTCCAGTCACATCTCTAGTCTGTAGCCTGGGTGCCCACAGGAATGCAGGTGCACACCGACACCCACACCCACATACACACACACACACATGCACACAGCCATCTTCTTATTTATGATCCAAAGTTGTTATGGGGATATTAAAAAACATGAAAGCAAGAACAAGCTCACCTGTGATTTGATGTACACATTACTTTCGGAACACTCCTAGAGGCCTGCCCTTGTCCTACCAATGCAAATAAGTGGGCATGGTGTTGCCAGCTCTGTTACCCAAGTAGACTGTTAACACCTAGCTTTGAAAAACATTCAAAAGCCAGTTTTTCTTCCAAGGAAGAAGCAATTCTTCCCTGGTATTCCTATGGTGCAGGAGCAATATTCTCCCACTGAAAAAATATCTTGGAAAGAAGGAGAAAAACCAGAGAGAAATGACTGTTGAACATAGTCTTCAAGTCTCGTTATTATTTTTTGTATTGTACCCTCTGATTACAACTATTGATTATAGAGATCTAAAGTTAATCCTGATTAATCCATCCCGTTTGCCTGACTTCATCCCATCACAGAATGTAGTTTTCATCCTTCTCCTAATCCACAGTAAAAGTTATTCTAAAACTTCTCTTTAGTTTATAGGACACCAGTTGCCATCACAGAGAGTCAAAAAGTTTTTCCCAGTAGCCAGTCCCAATTCTTCTTGTGTAGTGTATACCTGTTTCTTTAATGCTGTTAAATACCACTACATTCCTCCATCAGTACCTAAACTTCCTGTTCATCTATCTCTCCATTTTTCTAGCAAAAGAACATCCATTCATAAATCAAGTAATCTTGCAATTAGGAGGTACATTACAATTGATACGTAATCTATTTCAGTGCATCTCAGTATGTAGGCTGTAGAGCTTTGGTGGTATGCAAGATAATTTATGTGGCACAGGGACCTTGTGTTAAATAATACTGAATCACATAGTGAAAAGGTAATTTCCTCTGAATTACCTTTCAGTCCTTCTGATTCCATTTAGTAGAGTGTCCATTTCATGCTAGTGTGTCTTTCATCATCCTCTAATATTTACTTATATCTTTATTTAACACATATAGGTCAGGCCTCAGAATCAGAGCTTCTGACAGGCAAGTATATCTAAGCAAACATTTATTAAGATTAATTAATTTTCATTGTATTTGTTTTTATGGTTATCTTCCATTTATGACAAATGATATTCCGTTTATAGGAGTTTATAGAAAATTTCCCTTAAATATATTTATTTAAGAAAAAATGTGAATTGAGTAAGAAAACATTTTGTTTAAAAAATTAGGTAACATGACAAGGCCACATTATAAGTCTTGTAAATCCTGGGCATCTTGTATTCTTGGGTTCCTTCTTCCATTAATGTATATGTGTGTGTATATAAATATATATAATGTTTTACGGCTACACTGGTATAAAGATTAATTATCTTCAGTTCTGAAAGTTCATATTTTTCTTCTGATTTTAAAAGAAATTGAAACATTTTCATGGGTCCCTTTACTCATCATCGGCCCTGGCACTGTGTCTACTATACCTAATGCACAGGCCAGTCGACCCTAGTATGTATTACAGGAAAACTTATAATATTAGATCTTCATGACAGAAGTTTGAGAAGCACTAATTTAATCCAACCCCCTCATTTTACAAAGAATAATACTAAACTTCACAAATGGGCAAGAAACTGCAAGCCTCAGAGGAGGGACACAATCAGAACTAGGTCCCAGATGCCAGCTTCCTGATCTTTTCACTTAACTCCGCTGCTTTCTTCCTTTGAGCCTCTTCTCCAAAAGCCTTTTTCCCTGTCCCAGCTGCTTCAGGGTCTTCACATCATAATTAAATCATAGATCCTTCCACGAATCCAGCCCTCCACTCAGGTCTGAGGACTGCTCACTGTGGAGGTGACACCACCTCATGGATGCCCTCTGCAGGATGCCCTTTGCCTTGGGATGCCGGTCAGTTCGTGGTGATAGTCACTCTGCTCCATCTCAGGGAACCCATCCAAACCCCGTTAAGAAAAATACAAAGCTTGCAAAAGACCAAGATAGGTTTGGTCTTCCCTTTGGGGACACAATTTTTCAAATACAGCTCCTCATCAAAATTATCAACAATGGATGATCAAGCTTGGGATAGGGTAACTACTTACATCTGAGATCAGTACTTCCTAGTGCAGAGTTTATATGGTAGATAAAGGGTTTACTCCTTGGGCTGTCAATGTTTCATCTTACTTAGCACTTACAAACAAGTCAAACCTTGTTTTTAACCTAGAAACTCAGCTGCTGGGGAATTGTTCTATTGACAATCTACTACAGGGAATAGTCTAATACAATTCTTAAAAGCCTCAACTGGTGATCAGCCTTTATCTCTCTCTCTGTGTATCCAAAGTGGATCTATATCTACCTGAGAATACTGTAAGTTTTAAATGATATTTGTGTTTGGGGAAATAAAAGTAGATCATACTTGAGTCTGCTTTCAGCCGTCTGTAACTGTCGTCGTACCACTAGAAGGTTCTGACTTTATTCTAGTTGATGTTATTGTTTATTATTATTATTACATTAATAGTGTAAGTAATCTTCAACCATGCACTCCCACAGGTTTACTGATGCAAAAATTATTCATCTTTTGTATCTTTCAAAAATGTAATTCTTTATTTTTTGATGTTTTTATTTTTATTTTTTTATTTTTTATTTTTATTTATTTATTTATTTTATTTTTATTTTGTCGATATACATTGTGGCTGATTATTGTTGCCCATCACCAAAACCTGCCTCCTTCCTCCCTCCTCCCCTCCCCCCCACCGATGTCCCCTCTGCTTGTCTTATCAACTTCAAGTAATTCTTATGCAGAAAAACAGCATGGGATTTTGGAGGCAGACAGAACTGGTTTTGAATCCTCCTTCCAGACTTACTAGTTCTGTGATCTTGGGCAAGATAACTAACCCTTCTGAGCCTTTTTGTTTGTTTGTTTGTTTGTTTTTGCCTCATCTGCAGAAGAGAGTTAATAATATCCACTTAGGGTGTTGTTCTGAAGATTAAATTATCTCCACAAATATTTATTGAGTACCTTCTATGTGCTAGGCTCTTTTCTAAGTGCTGCAAATACTACCACAGTGAACAAAACATAAGATTGCCATTCTTGTGTAACTGGGGATCTTCACTGTAGTTGAATATATTCCCCCTGGTTCTTAAGACATTAAAGCAGAGTGTCGCCTGGGAGTGGATTGGAACTGGGTTTCTTGTATAGTAGTTCTATAATAATTATCCTTCTTGCTGCTGGCGATATCAAGTTATAGCTACAATGCTAATTGTTACTTAGATATTCATCAGGATGATTCATATATAAAAAGGGGTAAAAACCCCTTTTTTAATTCAAAAAATATTAGTTGTCTGTAGGGCAACATTTATATTTGCAATAAATAATTTGCACTTTATTTATTCTTGTTAATATACACTATTCATCAGTAAACATAATTTGCATCAATTTTTAGAGGGAGAGATATAAATTCTTTAGAGCATGAAAATTCTAAGTGATAAGCTATTACCTTGATATAGAAAAACCTTCTCCTGAGATTTGCCACTGGCTGAATTTACACATGCACAGGTAGCCATAACAACAACAAAAACACAAAAACACACTTTCGCAGTGGCTATGTCACTGATGGAACAAGTAGCTCCTTTTTAGCAGTGATGATGCCAACGATGAAGTGATCTAAGAAAAGATCTTTCTTTTTCAAGTAGATTTTCTGCCTGGCATCATCAGAGTGCTTCCTGAGTCCTCCAGGCATGACCTCTGATAGTCCGCAAGTAAGCTAGATAGTGATACCCAGATAACTAAACAAATTGGTTATTTGAACTGATATAAATTTATAGGAAAATGGATGATTTTCTACTCAGTTTAGAGTGATGAATGAAGATGTAGAGTTTAGACTTTTTTTTTTTTTTTTTTTCCGTGACCAGTAAGGGGATCGTAACCCTTGGCTTGGTGTTGTCCGCACAGCGCTCAGCCAGTGAGCACACCGGCCATCCCTATGTAGGATCCGAACCTGCGGCCTTGGCACTCCCAGCACCGTACTCTCCCGAGTGAGCCACGGGGTCGGCCCTAGAGTTTAGACATTTCTTAATGTTAATGAGCCCAAATTAATATTATGTCATCTTTAATCCATACAGACCTTAAAAATCAGCATTATCTTCAGTGGAAAGGTTTGATTTGCAGGTGTTTCTACGTACGATTTGATAAGACATAGCTTTATTACTAGCTATAAATTTTGATCTTACATTGTAAAACTATCATTGACATCTCAAGCTGTTGGTGAAATTCCAAGCTAATGTCATCTGAGGTGACTAGATTTTAATGAAAAACCAAGAGAATAGATCTTTAAAATGCATACTGTTTCTGTATTTGCACACCTGTACATTTTGCATAGTTCCCTTAAAAGCTAATTATACTATTTTAAAACAATAATAACAGAGAAGATAAAAGATGAGGAAATACAAAGCTACCCAACTGTGGAATCACTCACCTGACTTTCTCAGAATGCTGCACTCTAATTATTGGCACTTATCTAGAGGAAAATGTTTGAGACAAAGAATGTCCACTTTCTTAATATTTCTTACAAAATCATGTCTTCCTATTTTTTCTGTGAATATAAACAACAAGTTGCTCCCAAGAGCATGTTCACTTTGCTATCCCCAACACGTTTTTTGCCTGTGAAGGCCTACCTGCCACACCTAGTTCCATTTTGCTAAAATACTTTCTACTGTTTGAAAATCGTAACATTAAATTTCCTGCCTTTTCCTTGAATATGCAAATAATACAGCAAGAGCAGCACAAAGATTCTTTCATGGCTGTTAAAGAGGTACCAATACAGTTCAAACCTGCTGAAGCGTCAGTTTTCAGTTCTGCCATCTTTCTACCCCGAAGAAAGACTCCAGTGTTGGGAGGTAAATATATGTCCTGATCCAGTTTTATCTGAGAGGCTCTTTGTCCCTTATACTTACCCACCAAATTTCAGGGTATTTGGATCTTTGAGGGGTTTAAAATTTTGACTTTCCTTCCTCCTTACCTTATGGATGGGATAAATTTCATCTCCATCATGGTCCACTGAACATAGTATCTAGAGTAGCCCCTAGATAGGAAAAACAAAAGGAAAGTTCCACTCAGCATCTTGAGATTCTGCCTTTAAATATTATACCTAAATCCACGCACTGCTGGGACAAACTGGCACAAACTTTCTGGAAGCTAATTTGGCATTGTTTCCTGACCTGCTGCTGGTACACACATAATTTGGGATTAGGTATCAACAGCCTTAAAATCTTCATAGCCTTTGACTATAAGAAAATAATTTAACATTCAGACATAGAGTTCTATAAAAGATGTTCATCATGACATTTTTAATAAATGAAAAATTGAAGTTCTTTCACTACTAATGTCCAAGAACAGGAATTGGTTAAATAAATTTTGGTATATCCACATAATGGCATTTTAGGCAGCTGTGGTCAGGGCTGGATGTTCTAGAAGAATTTCTAAAATGACACATTGAAAACTCTCTTGTTTCAATATTGTGATAAAAATCCTAAAGAAAATTGCATGTACAGTATGATCTTAACTAAGTATAAACAATATGAACAGGGAGGAAAAAATATAGGACATATAACAAAATGTTAACAGTGGTAATTGTTATTCCTTTCTTATGTTCCAATTTTTTTCTATACATGTTTCTATGTTATTGAAATTTTCTATAACTAACATAAAATAAAATAAAATAAAATTTCAAAAATTCGGATACAGTAGAAGAACACCAGTGGAGCAACGGATGCATGACATGTTTCCGTGTCCGTTCTACCTCTTTGGCGAGCTATAGACTGCTTTCTACTGTGGCACTTTCCTAGGAATGTATGCTGTGCATTGTCCTGCTGGAGAAAAAACAACTATAGAAAGGCGATGATAAGAATCTGTGTCACCTAGTCTCTGTTCTTTTTCAGCACACGACGGTTTTGCCCTTTATATTAATCGAGATGAGGACATCGCACCATCAGTATCCCAGCAGGAGCAGTGGACTCACGGCCATATGTACCTTCTCTGTTGGCTATATATTATGGTAAGGACGGTGCCTGCTGCGCTTTCATATTGTATTAGATTTTGCACTGCTAAATTTGGGCACATATTTCATTATGGCTATAATCACTAACAGATTCACACTGCGTGCCTCATTTGGTCCAAGACCTGGGCTTTGTCTCGTTTCCCCAGATGCTTATATTTTTAGAAAGTATATGCCAAACCTCACACAACAAGAATTTGTTGAACAATCCCATGTAAGCAGTGATTCTTCCAAGGCTACATTTTTCAACTCTTTTTCAAACTAAATGTTTTTCTTGGACACCAGTTTTATTGCTTAAGGGGTTTTTTGCTTGGGATTTTTTTGTTGTTGCTTTTGTTGAGGAGTGGGGGAGTTGCAACAAACAGAAATGAGAACAGAAGAAATGACCTCTTAGAGCAGTGACCTTAAACTTAACAGGAAACAAGTAAAAATGTACATTTTCCTTAGTCCATTTAAAACCTATTTCGGCATTAGCTGTTACATATAGAATGTATTTAACTGTATTATTTTTAATTGTTGGGGTAAATAAACCACACAAAATCTCCATTTGGTCTTTTGAACACAATTAAGTCCCAAGTATGAGGTGCCAAATTGAACTGATAAAAAAGTTTTTGCAAGTTTGTTTCACATTAATTTCAGTTCTTATCATATTTTTAACACTTCAAAAGTTATTTATCTTAACTTACTGAATTTCTCTTTCTAATTCCAAGTCCTCTTTGATATATTAACACACACAGAAAAGGTCCCTCCCGCCAGTGTTTCTGCCTCTTGGGACTCTTGTTCTGAGTTCGGGCCACCATCTCCTCCTTTAAACCCAGAGGACTCGGTAACATTCCTCCGAACACTTCACAACTGTATGTAATCCTGCTCACAGCCCGGAGGTCTTTGGGAGGCCCAGTCTCCATGCAGCATTTTGCTCCAGCCAGCCTAGGAATATAAAATAAAGGTCACTACAGTACTTCACATACTTTGCACAAACAATCACATAATGCCCCAGATCTGAGCAGAAAGGGAATCTGCTGCCAAGAAGTCACATCATGTGGCTGGATCCAAGGAAACATCCAGATGACAGACCCTAGAACAAGCATGTGGTAAAGTTTATCCCATCTGCCACTCCATCAACTAGTGAAAGACCACAATGACTAGGTACTGGGGAGGAGTTTGTTTTCTTAATCATTTCCTAGGTTTTTTCCCCCACCTCAAACCTCAAGTATTGACTTTCTCTGATAGAAAAAGTCAAAATGATCAGGAGTCACAGGTGAAATGTAACTGAAGTTATGTCTTAAAAATGAATTTATGTGCTTTCTACATATGAACTCAATTTTCAAATAACTGTTGCCTTTCAGAAAAGTCAAGTAGGGCACCTACACGATTAGCAGGGATGCTACAATGTTTAAAACATAACTGGAACTGCTTTAGCACTGGTTTAAAAATGAACCTCTCAGACTTCCCCCCCACCCCAAATACAGTCTCATTACTTTGTTCTGATATTTACTTACCTGTGGGAAATGGAAGTTCTTCACTCTGGGAACTCTGGGTGCATTTCTGCAAATTTGTTTATATGCTATTAAATTTTTGTATCTTGTAGAGCCCCAGAGGTTTCAGGAACTATGTACTTTCTTTTGGCCTCTCTTCCACTGTGGTACAATCAGTCCACGTTCCAAAGAGACTCATGGGAAATACCACATAGTCTTCATTATGGACCCCCAAGATCCCTCATTAAAATGAAGCATTCAACACACTCTTCATGCCAAGTGAGGTTGCCAGCTCCGGGTGCTCTCCAGGCAGACCAGTACTTGTTTGGACATGTATTTGCATTAACCAGCGAATCCCCTCAGATTTGTTCTGAGAACACTTTCAAAGTAGACTTTTTCCTTTGGTGTCCTGCCCTGGGCATTTATAGCTATGCAAAGAGCTAAACAGTGCCCTTCACATCATGTCACATTATGTAAATCCAAGGATTTTCTTGGTTATCAAAAAGATACTGGCTTTTCCTCCATTCCAGACTATCTCAGGGCCGACATACCAATGACACAACAGGGCAAGATTTGGGATATGAAATCTTTTGGTAGCATACCAGTGTTGTAACTGGACATTCCGGAACCTCATGCCAAGATGGAAGAAAGCATACCTCTTATCACATGTTAATTATAAAATAAATACATCCTCTATACAACTGAGTATGGCTGAGCTAAGTCTATCCCTTGGAGGCTGCTGGCCAGCCTGTGTGTCTGCTTTGCTCAGGGGGCTCTAACTTGCTCTCCAGTTTCACAAATCCTTCCCCCCAACCCCCATCTATATCTGTTCTCTTCCCAGGATTGAATAGCAGAGCTGGGAAAGCGGGGGATGCCTGCACTTTTCTTCACTGACTGGTGCCCATTGAGCTTCCCACCCTCGTAGCACTATTTCCCAGACCCATCTTAGTCCTCCCCAAGCCTAGCATCAGAAAGCCATCCCAGATTTCCTTCATGACCACTTCTGCCCACCCCACCCCCTGCCATCTTTCTCTCTCCACTTGTTTGGGACACAAACATCCCCCTGTCCATTTGTGGAGAGTTCTTAATTCCTTTCCTGGACACCTCCCCTCCACTGTCATCCCCCACACATTTTTCTGCACGCTATGTGTGGGATCTCCCATAATAAATGAGAGGATCCATATTATCTCATTCTAGATACAACACAAAAGTCCCTCGGTTTCTAATGTAACAGAAATTACCAGAAATCGTAACAAGTATCATTCTTTTGAGCCCAGACACTGTGACAAATGCTTTCAATTTTGTTTTTAGTTCCCCCAAACATCCCTTTGAGATAGGCATTATCTTGCCCATTTTACAGAGAAGGAAGCTAAAGCTTAGAGAGATGACATGACTTGTCCAGGACAAGTCACTGGGCTGTCGCCAGAACTACAGTGCAAGCCCAGATGTGTGGCTGCAGAATCCTATCTCAACCCTGCCCTCCACTGTCTATTACTGTGTGAACGGTAACTCTGTGGATGAACATATTAAGTGAGTTTTTAGTTTGGTTTTGATTTGTTAGAAGCACATCAGAAACCATTTCCTGGACTGGAGTTCTGGCTCCTCCACTTAATCTTTCTGGGCCTTAACTTATTCAGATGTAAAATAAGGAGGAGTTTAGTATAGACCCCATGGCGCAGTTGTAAGGATTCAGTTATTGTACACAAAGCCATAGAACAATGCCTGGCTCACAGTAAAACGTTTCTATATTTGCTATGATCAGTTCTGAGAAGCTCCTTAACAAATAGTAGTAAGAGCACATAACGTTTTCAAGGGCTTGAGAATTTTAGTTATGTCATAGCTTCTTTCTCTTGCTTTTACTCATTCCCCTCACTTGTGCACTTTTCACTTTAAAAATCAAAAACAACTCTAAAGGACATGAAAACATCATTTTTATTGTTTTGTAAGTACATAAAAGAACTACCAGGGACTCTTACAGGAGAGCTGGGGAAAACAGGGTTTTAAGATTACAGGATCCTGACTGCTGTCACCCTCTAGTTGACACATGATACTAGAGAAGATGTCTTTCCTCCCTGGGCTGCCCCCTGGCCCCCAGCACCTCTTGTCCTTGTCTCCCTGCAGGGCTGCTGCTGCTCACTGCTCTGCTTTTCAATCTGCAGGACGCATTAAGAGGAAACCTCCCAGACCCTAGGAAATTTACATCCCCGAGGGTTCAACACTGCCTCTCCTCTGTCCTGAAGAGTCTTCTTCCAGCCCCTGGCCACTCCTCCGTCCCATGGTGGTTTCTCATTCAATCAGAGCCCACATGAGATCTCGGCAGCCATGCAAAATACATGCTGACTGCTAAATGCAAGACAGGGTCAGGAGCAAGTAGGCATTAGTGAACAGGAGAAAATGCATCCTGGGAGTTTCTTATGGATAAATATTTCTTGTTACTGCTATGAGCTTATTTAAAGCAAAATAAAGATTCTGTTGTTTCAGGTCTCTAATGGTTTTAGATAAATTCCATATTCCAAATGTCTTTACCCTAAATATGTTCACTGAATAACTTTCCAACACAGAAAATAAAAGTAAAATCAGGGTGAAGTATGATACAATCTTAAATTGTCTCAGTATCAGAATTCTGGCTCCCACCAAATTTGATTCTCAGCCATGCAATTGTGTGTTTTTTGTTTTTTGGTTTTTTTTGTTGTTGAAACTTTTCTGTATTTTCTCAAATTTCTGCTGGAAACATACATTATTTCTTTTCACATATTTTTAAGCATGGGAAGAAAATCTCAAAAATAAGAATGTACTTAAATTAAAAATTTGGGGGAAGAATTTTTAGCCATGAGCAAGTAAAATTTTTAGCATAAAATTTGTACCCTCTTTACTAAGAAGCTGAAGTTTAAGACCACACTGAAGTCCTCCCATTTAACTGGATGCTTCTTCACCAGTTAAACAAATCTGGGCAATATGCAGTTGTTCTTTGACCAATAGATAACATTTTCCTCTCTTCAGCTTGAATCTTTCACTCCACCAATAACTGCTTGTCCTGTGACTTCCATGTCTGTAATAGTCATGAAAGTTTTTCTTATCTTCTAGCGTAGTTGAACTGAGCCCAAGCTGAAAGGCTAAGGTGATAAGTCCCTCATTCTAAAGAGAGTTACCTTTCTTGGAGCTTTTAAGAGACAGCAGCAGACTCTGCTCCCTTTCCCATCACCACAGCTGTCCCCACTCTTTGCCCATCCTCCCTACCCTCCTGCCTCAACCTGGCTAAGGAAGAGGGAGAGGGTCTTTGCAGTCTTGAATTTGGGGTCTGGGGAAGACATTAGGGAAGGAAGTGCCTCCCCACACTCACCAAAGCCAAGTGTGTGAGAGGCTCCAAGAGAATCCCTAATAAGTATTGGGGGTGAGGCAGAAATCTCATTTAGGGAGCACACTTGTTAACCTTTCTGATGCCTCCTACCTGAGCAAGGAAAAGAGCATTGGAAGGACATGGCAGGGTAGAGGGAGGGGCAATTGTAGAGCAGCCTGTGATCCTATCACTGTATGTTTCAAAGACGGATGAGTTTCATGTGGAACTGGTTTGACATAGAGGAAGGGAGCTAGGCTTGAGATGTCTTGATGGTGGCCCAACCAAGAAGGACAGCCCCTGGGCAAGTATTTCCCAGCAATAAGAAGTCATGGAGTGTGCTACCATAAGAAGGAGCTAAGGGGTATAGAAGAGTCGAGCTGGAACCAGCCAGATCCCCCAAATAAGGAAATTCTGCAGGAGAGAAGCTCTTCAGAGATCCCTGCAAACTTCTCATATATGCACCTCTTGCAAAAGTGAGTATCTGGACTTCAGCCTCACATCACTGACCAGTGGGAGAAGCAAAGCCCCTCCCACTCAAGGCTCCCGCAGTAAGCCTGGTGTGCTCAAGGAAAACAGAAGGCCAGCGTGTTGGAGCAGAGTGAGGGGAAAACTGAATGGAGACTCCTGGGGTGGAGGGAGGATCATGTTTGCCTTGTTGGCCATTGTAAGGACTTTGTCCTTAATTCAGAATGAAATTGGGAGTCACTGTAAGGTTCAAACAGAGAATTGACATGATCTGAGACATTTTTAATGTATCACTTTGGCTACTGTGTTGAGAATGGATTGGAGGCATGGATGGAATAGAGAGAAGAGATGAGAAGCTATAGAAATCATTTTGGTGAGAGACCAGTGGCTTGGACCCAGGTGTTAGAAATGACCATGTGAAACTAGTGGGATTCTGGATACATTCTGAGGGTAGAGTCGACAGGATTTCCTGACCATTTAGGGAATTAATCTCCAGATTCAGCCCCCTTAATAATTTTTAACCTTGATATAGAAAGCATCTCCTCCGATGGTGTCCACATCCTAATCCTCAGAACCTGTGAGTATGTTACCTTGAATGGTACATGGCAAAAGGGATTTGCAGTTGTGATTAAGTTAAGGACCTTGTGTTGATGAAATTAGTCTGCATTATCCAGGTGGACCAGTCTAATTACATGAGTCTTTAAAAGTGGAGAATATTGGGCCAGCCCGTGGCTCACTCGGGAGAGTGTGGTGCTGATAACACCAAGGCCACGGGTTCGGATCCCATATAGGGATGGCCGGTTGCTCACTGGCTGAGCGTGGTGCTGACAACACCAAGTCAAGGGTTAAGATCCCCTTACCGGTCATCTTTAAAAATAAATAAATAAATAAATAAAAGTGGAGAACCTTTCCCAACTGGAGTCAGAGCGAGACATGACTATTGAGGAACAGTTAGAGAGATGAGATGCGAAAATGACCCAAACTGCCACTGCTGGCTTTGAAGATAGAGGAAGGGGCTATGACCAAGGAACATGGGCCACTTCTAGAAGCTGGAAAAGGTAAAGAAACAGATTGTCCCCTAGAGCCTCCAGAAAAGAATGCAGCCTGCTGATATCTCGATTTTAGCTCAGTGAGACCTATGTAAGACTTCTAACCCACAGAATTGTGAGATCGATTTGTGTTGTTTTGAAGCACTAAGTTTGTGGTGATGTGTTATAGCAGCAATAGAAGGCTAATACAAGGGGTCTTCAAAAAGTTCAGGGAAAGATTCATATTATCATTTAATTCTATTTTTTCATGAACTTTTAAAAATACTATCATACTCTTGAGTGAATCATTTAATCTCTATGGGCCTCAGTTTCCCCATCTGAAAAAAAGAGAATAATTGCTGTGAGAATCAGACACATGGGTAATTGGCACTCAGGACAGTAGCCATTGTTGTTCTGTTTATGCTCTAAGAATGCTCAGGCCGTAGGGAGCCTAAACCCAGCTGCTTTCTGCAAGTTTCTTCACTCATGAGCCTTACTCAGGGAAGTCCACATCTTTGAAGTCAGACGCTCCTTGTTTAGTTCTCCTCTTCCTAAGGTCTGAGCAAATTACTTATCCTCTCTTAGCCTCATTTTTACCATCTTTAAAATGGGAAAGACTGCCTGCCTCACAGAGTCATGAAGATGAATGAGCACATATGAATGAGCTCAGGAAAGGAGAGTATCTTTCCTTCCTCCTGGACCACAAAAATCCTGAATGTCTGCAGAGTCTTGATAAGAAAGGCTTTTTCTCTCTCTTTTTTCCCCACCACCCTTATTTTATTTTCATTTTATCCTCTGATCTTCTTATGGGTTTTAGTGCTACTTCATGGGACATGTGTCTCCTCCTAACTTCTTAAGAATGCTGGAGAGTTTTCTGAAATTTTCTTATGGTTCATATATTGTTATTTCCAGAGCTCTGCTGTTCCCCTGAGAATCGAGAATGTCATTGCTTTCCCATCGTTCCAATGCGTGTATTCCTATAAGCACTTTGCTTAGAGTGCATTAATGTTTTCTCATCTTGTAATGAGGAGAGGTCTATCTGGACAATTCACGGTTTGACATCAGAGAGTGTGGCTTGCACTCAGACTCTCAGAGTGTCCACCTGGGTGTTGGTCAAGTTCATTTCTGAGATCTGCATCGGAACAGAAAAGGCTATGCATATGATCCATCTCAATTCCAGTATTTCTTCTGAGTTTCATCTTCTCCTACCCCCAACAGCTGGTTCTGAGACATTCTAAGAGTATGTGAGGGACTAGGATCCCCCATATGCTATTAACTTGTCACATGTCCAAATCACTGTATATGTGGTTATGACCCTTCCCATGCTCCCCAACTTCCCTGCAACCTTTATTTCCCCCAAGTCTGCTAGTGTCTCCAGTCTGATGCTGCTTGTGTCCTTGATGCTACTTGGCAATTTTACCAAGCGTTTCTCCTGCCATCTCTGTCCACCAGCACCTCACTCTTCCCCTGTCTCTCAGTCGATGGCCTAGCCTTTTATTTCTCAGAGAAAATAAAAGACTTTAAACAGGGACTTAGATTTCCTCCTGCAAATGCCCTTGCTGCACCCATCCTTTGCTCGCCCCCTATTACAATGGTGTGAGTCTCTATACCATGTCCCCTCCAGCTCTCCTGGGACCTCATCCATTGATTGTGTTCATTCTCCTGAACTTCAGTCTCATGCCTGGATCCTCCCAATCCGTATTTGAGCACACTCTAGTCCTCGTCTCCACCTCAGAAGTGCTCATCTAGGATCACCCCCCTTATACTTGTGTGCCTAACTGCGACCCTGTCTCCCCACCCACAGCCCATTTTCTCCAGAGAGTTGTCTACACTGTCTCTACTCCCATTTATACACTCCAAAGACAAGGTAGCATATCACTTCAGAGAATGGGTTTATGAGCCAGACTGCCTGAGCCTGAATTCTGCTTCTGCCATATGACATCGGACAAGTCTCTCAACCGTTCTGTGCCTTAGTTTCCTCATCTGTAGAGTAGGATAGTAATAGTACCTACCCCGTAAGGCTGTTGTGATCATTAAAGTCATATTAATCTTTAGTATAGGTAAAGCATGTAGGACAGAACCAAGCACAGAGTAAGTACTAGGGTAATGTTATTAACCCATTCCGATGTGGCTTAAGCTTTCATTACTTTAGCAAAACATTTGCTGCTGTCACCAGTGACTAATATTTTGCTGAATTCATGGAATGCTTTGTAGACCTCTCAATTGACATTTCAGCAGTTTCAATATTAAAACATCCTCCTTTCCTGAAATACTCTCTTGCCCTGACTTAGGTGAAATAACCATCTCCCTATCTTCCCCCCAGTTCTCAAGATGATCTCTCTCAGCTTCTGGGCTCTTCCCACTCTACCCAAACCTCGGTGGTGGAGGTCTTCAGAGCTCAGTCCCAGGTCCTCTTGTTTTCCTACCTACTCTCACTAGGCAAACCCATTCACTCCGTGTTTGCAATACCTCAGTCCCAGATCTCCAGTCCAGACCTCTCTCCTGAGCCGACTCCATATCTACTGACTTAGCAACTGCAAACCAACCTCATGCCATAGCAGATTTCCCCATCCCAATCCCAAGCCTGCATCCCCCTGTCATTGTCACCAGTCATTCACGCCAGAAATATATGAGCCATCCTACTACAGACAGTTGGTCACCAATTTCTGGCTTCTGTAACCTCTAAAGTACTTTTAGAATCCTTCCACTTTGCTCCATCTTCACTGTGGTTCTCTCACTTCAGTTACCTCTCTCCTGAACCACTGTATAGAACAGGCACCCACCACCCCACCCCGTCTAGCCACAGGGGCCCTGACCGGTCTTTTAAAAACCAATAAAACCATGTCACTCCCTTGCTCGGAGAGTGTGGATGACTTCCCGTTGCTTCTAGGAATAAAGTCTGAAATTCCTTTACATGGCTCAGGGGGCCCTGCATTGCCTGACCCCTGCTGACCTCTCAGGCCTCATCCTCCTTCTCTTTCCCCTTTGCTTAGTAGCACAGCCACAATGACCTCTCTGATTGTCAAGAGGAGTGAGCTCCTTTCAATGTCAGAGCTTTCACTCTCTCCATACCTGCACCTAACCCCGCCTCTCCCCAGCCAGGTCTCCCACTATTATTAATTCCTAATCCCACTCATCTTCCAGGCCTCAGCTGACAAAGCTCTTTCTCAGGGAGGCCTTCTCATTCCCCAGACTTGGTTCAGCTTCTCTGTGGTGTGCTACTATAATCCCCTGATCATTTCTGCCAGGGGATTTAAAACATAGTTGTAGTGATGTGGGGTTTTTGGTTAATTTTTTTTTTCAAAATCTCCTCCCTTCACTACTTAGAGCAAGAGAAAGATTAGCATTTGAAATGATCTTAAAGAAAACAAAGAGAGCTTCCTTGTCTCCAGTATGCTAAGGGTTAATCTAAACACATTTTCTTTAGACATCACATCAATCGAAATGTCAGAGAAAATACTCTTGATTGCTTAATAAGAGAAATTGTGACAGTAGGTGAGTTTTAAATGCGAGCAGAGTAGGGAAAGTGAATTCACACAAACACACACCCCTCTTACACTTAGCTCTAGAGTAACCTTATAGAGTGTTTACAATACCTCTACATCCTTTTCTCTGATATTGAATTTCAACTTGATTGTCTCTTCTCCCATCTGCCTGATTGATTTAAATTGCCAGCTGAAGCTGATAAACTTATAGGAAAAACCTCACAGACTGCACTCCTTGCCAGAGTGACATCCTGTTTTAGAGACGACCCAGTTCAGGCAGTAAAAACCTTTCAAGTAGAGGAAAGATTCATTTATTAGCAAAATTTAAGCCTCTCCATTTCCCTGAGGTGAGCCTTCTCGGTGTCCTTGAGAGTAGGAGAGCATCTTGAAGGCTCAGAGCCTGTTCTTTGGTGGGCTGCATGGGAAGGTTTGTGTGAACATCTTTACAGTGGCCCTGATCTTACCCAGTCTCCTCCTTGCCAGATGATTTTCAGCCAGCAATAACTGGGAGGAGAGGAGTTCCCAGGCATTTGTATGTCCCACAGCACCAAGCAGTGCTGCGTTCCCAGGAGGCACAAAATAAAAACTCGTTGAAAGTAAAGTAAACAATTTATATGAGGAGATATCTGTGCCAGAATTGAGCTTGTACCCCAAGAGTCAATAGAAATTTACAGCCAAAAAGACCTTTTGTCTGACATGTAATGGAAATGGCAAGAGAAACTTGGTCTAAAATAATCATACAAGACTTTGACCTTATACATTTAAGTAGACCCATTTCTCTAATAATTTTCAAAGTAAAGAGAAGCAACTAGCTTTATTATGATGATGTAATAGTTTTATTCTCCCATATTCTGAAAGGTTTGGGTCCATGTTGACTCAGGAGAAAGTTCGTTAACTCTCCAGAACAAGTGTTTATTGAGTGCCTACTGTGTGTCAGGCATTGTGCTAAGTGCAGGAGGTAACAATGTATAAAGCTTTGGCTCTGCCCTCGAGGAGCTTACAGTCTATTGAAGGATACAGGGAAGTGAAAAGCAATTATCTTACAGTTGATAAGGGCCCCTGATAACAGTTAAAATATACGGAGCTCTGAGAGCCACAGGAAGGTTCCCTAATCCAGACTTATAGGGTCATGAAAGGCTTCCCAGACAAAGCGACATGTAAGCTGCCCCTTAGAGGGTGACTAAGAACCTTAGGAAGGCCCAGGGTAAGAGTGTCCCAGGCAGAGGAAGGAAATGGCCTAGAAGCAAGAGAGAGGAAACCAGTCAGGGAGCTGAAGAAGTTCAGTGCCCCTGGAGCTGCTGACATCTTGCCCTCCTCTCCACAATATCAATTCCACCTTAACTCTTTCCTTTGCACAACATCAATTCCACCTTAACTCTTTCCTTTGCACAACATCCTTCTTTGAACTGGTTCTTTGGTGGGTGGCTGGTTGGCCAGCCAGCCCATTTCCTGTGACTCCAAGTTCTCTGTGACTGTTCCTTCTCAACCTCCTTGGCAGGCCACATTCTTCTACACACTCCCTAACACTGCAGCCCTTCTATTTAGCAAGCATCTTACTCTGCCTCCCATCCACTTTTCACTTCTTGGCCAGGGTTTGTTTCAAAATGCAAATTTTATCGTGTCAATCCTCCTACTTAAAACTCTTTAATAGTTTGTTTTTTCCAATTTGGGAATTTTTTTTTTTTCTTTTTTTGGTAGCACTTTTATTTTTTCTTGCACAATGATGTATCCTTGGGCTGTGATAGTCTCACATGACTGTAGAAAAACAAGATGTGTAAGTCATCTTTAAAATCTGAGAATTACGTACAAAAATCTTACATAAATTAAATGCATAAATTTACAGGTACAAATACAAAGTATTTTGCAACTGTAGTGAGTAAGTTAGCCCCATGACTTTCTGCAGAAAAAACATGGGATAAGAAAGAAATGGAGTCCTAAAGCTGAGATTAGCTATGTTTTCTAGCTCTGCTGGAAGACTGCAAGAAAGAAGTGACAATTCATTCATAAATTCTTGCCAGCCTCTAGAGAAATCCAGAAACTGCCATTAGCACTCTGATGAGATCTGATCAGGCCCTAGAAGAGTGAACAACTTGCAAGAAATTGTCAGTCAGCCAAAGAGACATCACCTCAGGCCAGGTCTCTTCTATAAACATGTTACCCTTAGTCTTCCTTTGCCACACAGAGTGCCCAACCACATGCTCTCACCTTTAAATCAAAGGTGTGTAAAGAATTTTATAAAATGTATTGTAAAGAATTAGTTAACTTGAGTACAATATGAAATAGTGCTATTTGCCTGACAAAGACAGGTGTCTTTTACAAAAGGCAGATTCCAGGTAGATGAGGCTTACATAAGATGTATTCCTCCCCCAGGGCAAACGTATACTTGTGAACTAACTTATACAGAAAGTGCAGTGTATCTGCCAGCCATCCATTCAGAAGTGTTTGCAGTGGGCAGTGGACAGGCCAAACCCATCAGAGTCCTGCTTGCTAATCCACACCTGCTGGAAGGTCAAGACAGTAACCAGACAATATTTGCACTCAAAGGAGGGATAATCTTAATTTTCATTGTGTTTTGTTCCAGGGCTGTGACATCTCTCTGTGCGCTAAAGTCAGTTATACCACGAAACATGGTAATACTGCCAGACCAGACAGTGCTTGTTGTGTTGGCATCAGAGTCCTTTGCAATATAAGCATCACAACTTCTGGCTGAATTGCATGTGCTCACATGAATGCCACCGGTTCCAAACCTAGGGAGGATGGCTGGAAAGAACTTCTGGACCCATGGCCCTCTCATTGCCAGAAGTGATCACCTGACTGTCAGGAGCTCAATTCTCTTCTCCAGGGAGGACGATAAGCAGCAGCAGCTCCTGTTGAATATCCAGGACAGGGAGCCCCACTTCTCCTCGGTAGAGTGTTCTTCTCTGCTGTAGCAGTGAAGCTATAGCCTCTTCTTACAGTCTTTAGGAATATTCTTCCAAGTCTTAACTAGCTGGGTCCAAAAACAGGATGACGTGGGGAAGGTGTAATCCTCATAGAAGGGCACTGTTTGGGTGCCACCACCACCAAAGTCTATAACACCAGCACAGTATGACCAGAAGCATACAGGGACAGCATGGCCAGAATAGCAGCACACATAGCTGAGGTGTCATAGGTGTCAAACAGGCCTGCGACAAGTGGTCTTGAGGTTCAGGGCAGCTTCATTAAAGTGAACGTGGTATTCCTCAGGAGCAACAGGAATCTCACCGTAGAAGGTGATGCCAGACTTCCCCATCTCACCCATCAGGAGTAGAGCACATTCAACAGGATTCCTTGGGGGCAGATACCTCTCTTGTTCTGGGTTCATCATCTTATCCTTCTGTCCCATACCTGCCATCCCCTTGCTTTGGGCAATGAATACTGAAGGGCAACCAGGCCCAGTGAGTATTGTCCTCAGCAGAGACAGCTTTGCTCGTGCCTTAACGACTTTTGAGGAAAAGAACAGCGATTTCTTGATTCTTCTCAATACTTTTATTTGCTACATACACATAGATGCAGAAGAACTGGGAGTGAAGCAGTGAGAGCATCCGCAGAGCTTTTCATTGCTGAAATCCCTCAGTGGCCTCAGAGGCTCTGCATGACCTCGCCCGTGCCTGCCTATGCCACTTCGTCTCTTGACCTTGTCCACCCCCCCCCCCGCTTTATCCTTTACCACACTCGACTTCTTTCCATCCCTCAGAGGTGCTCTGATGGTTAGTTTTATGTGTCAACTTGATTGGGCTAATGAGTGCCCAGATAGCAGGTATAACATTATTTCCAGGTGTGTCTGTGAGCATGGCCTCAGGAGAGATTGGTGTTTGAATCTGTAGACTGAGTAAAGAAGAGCACTCTCTCCAGTGTGGGTGGGCATCATCCAATCTGTTGAGGGCCTGAACAGGACACAAAGGTGGAGAAAGGGCCAATCTGCTCTCTCTGCTTGAGCTGGGACTTCCATCTTCTCCTTCCCTAAGATGTTAGTGCTCCTGGGTCTCAAGCCTTTGGGCTCAGACCAGGACTCACACCCTTGGCTCCCCTGGTTCTCAGGCCTTCAGGCTTGGACTGGATCTACACCTTTGCCTTTGCCTTTTCTGGGCCTCCAATTTCCAGATGGCATATTGTGGGACTTTTCAGCCTCCATAATCTTTGAGCCAATTCCTCATCATAAATCTCTTTCTATATATGTATATATATATCCTTTTGGTTCTGTTTCTCTGGAGAACCCTGGCTAATTACACACCATGCTCTTTCTTGCCCCATGACTTTCGCACATGTTTTTCCCCCACCTGCCACTCTATTTTCAATCCTGCCCCTTAATCAAGCAGACTCCTGCCCTTGAAATTTTACCTTAAACCTTCCTTCTTTCAAGAAGTCTTCCCTGATTTCCTAGTTGAATACATGTCTGTACTTCTTCTTTCCAGTAGCTTATTTGGAATTAATCTGTAAATGTCTGGCTTTCCCTTCTGATAGTGAAATCTTGAGGGCAGGGACTATGCCTCTTCTGTTCATTGTTATATCCCCACCTCCTACTGGAATGTTTGGCTCAAAGCATTTGTTATATACAGAAGTGAATGAGTGAGGAAAGGATGTAAGCAAGTGTCCAGGTGTGGCTACAGCAAACCGAGTGAGTTGCTATCTTTTGGCTTCTATTTTCTTTATGATGTGAAATTATGTAAATGTGAGAAGGCAGGTGGGTAAGTGGGAGCGGATTTTGTCTGCTTGTTTGTTTTTAAGAAGAAATTGTATAATAAATCCCTGTGACCCATCATCTACTTTCAACAACTATCAATATATTGCCAAACACATTCCATCTATACCTCTACCTTGTTGGCTTTTTATAGAGATATAATTTACATACCACAAAATTCACCCTTTTAAAGTGTACAATCCAGTGGTTTTTAGAATATTTATGAAGTTGTGCAAACATCACTACTCCAGAACATTTTTATCACCCCCATAGAAATCCTCATACCCTTTAAACAGTTATCCCCTATTCCTTTTTCCCCTGTCCCCTGGCAATGACCAATCTACTGTCTGTCTGTGTGAATCTGCCCATTCTGGACATTTTATAAGAATGGAATCATGCAATGTGTGGTCTTTTTGTGACTGGTTTCTTTCACTTAGCATAATGTTTTCAAAGTTCATCGATGTTGTGGATTGTATCAGTATTTCACTCCTTTTTAGAGCTGAATAATATTTCATCGTGTGGATATACTACATTTTGTTTATCCATTTCTCAAGTGATGGACATCTGGGTTGTTTCTAATTTTTGGCTAAAGTTGGAATTTGAAAATGTAAAATACTCACATGGTTAAAGGAAGAAAGAGCTAACAGGGAAGCCAGGCTAAATTTAGAGACAACAATATAATGCTTCACAGTAATGTAATTTATGGCATACAAAACCCTTCAGAAGCAAGCTCTGCCTCCTCCTTAGAACTCCACGCATTAGCTCTACTAAACTACATGCAGTTCCATGAACTCACCTCTGGGATTTGCAGTGTTCTTCTTTCTGCCTGGACCGTTTTCTTCCATGCCTCACTCCACTCCCAGTCTATCTTTGAATCTCAGATCAGATGTCACTTCTTCAGGAAACCTCCTCTGCCCTCTGAATTGGTGTCAGGTTCCCCTTTCAGTTACTCCTATGGCCTCCCCTGATCCCACCCCCATCATGGCATTTATAATGCTGCTTTGACATATCACCCCTGCACCACACAGGGCTGTAATCTTATGCACAAGAACTGTGACATTCTCCAAACTAGCCCCCGTTCCTGGGACAGTGCCTGATTCCTAAGAAGGGCTCAGTAAATTTTAAAGGAATAAGTGAATGAATGAATGATGCATGCTTTTAAAAACATGAACCCATGAGGGCTGAAGATGCTTAAAACTAGGGCAAGGTAGTAATGTGATGTCTGTCAACACACTGGCAATTGCAGTTCCTCAGAAATGAATTTTCACGCCTTTGAAAATAAGTGATAACTGGAATAATTAATGTTTGTCCAAACAAATTTATCTGTATTTCTGGACAAGATTTCTTATCAAAGTTGAAAATATATTATTCAGAAATACTAGCCCAGAAATTCTCCTGTTTTCTTTCTTTTTCCACATTTGGTGCTCCATTCTTGAATGATGATTACTAGAACCAAACGGAAAGATGCAAGAGACTATTAACCCAGGTGCACATAGGTAGAGAAGAATAGGATATTACCCAGGATTTCAAATGTAACCTAGCGTTAGAAATAGCCTTTTAATTGATATCAGAAATGATGAAGACAGAAAGCTACTAAGGATGTGCCTTTTACCCACCCCCATTATCATCAAAGACCTTTTTGATTCTTTTTTGTTAATTCAGTTAAAGTTTTTACTATGTATATTGCTAAAAATTACTAAATTCTGGAAAATCAGGATTTTTACCAGCATATTGATTTAATAGGGATATTGCTTGGACTTGACCAAATAAATCCTTCTTTAAAATAGCCACACATAGAAAATACAGCTACATCTAAAACATTTTGTACTATAAGCTTTTGAATGAATTTTCCTTTGAGGAAGCCATCATGTAAAGGAAGAAATATCTGACACATACACATTAAGTCACGTAGATCTATTGAAATGCAACTGGCAATGATCCAGCTTCTTACTTTGCTTTTAACAGTTTATTTTTAAGTACATGTGTCTTTAAACTATGTAGCTTGTTTTTACAAGAGACAAATAGTGGAAGATGGACCTAAATTGACTCTTGCTTTGCAATCCAAAGATATCTTAATGCAAGTTCCCTTGTGCTTATCTAATAATGAGGCTGGACAAGAATAATGCCACCTGGATTGCAATGTTCAAGGCATTCGTTAAAGTTAATAATCAGTGTTCTTATATAGAAGCTTTATGCCTAACATTGATCCGTCCTTTGTTGTGTGGAGTTTGTGAGTGTTCAAGTAACAAGTAGCTCACCACAAAGACCATCAGGTAGGTTTCCATGGTAGCAGTCCTTTTTTTGTTGCTCATGTTTGTAACATAGACAGTATCCAGAATACTCACTGTGTCACTGCTTAATAAAAAAAATGGAATATTGGTAATGCCATACGGTCAGGAAGCTGGTCTCTGGGGCAGCACTAAGGGACGGCATACATCTACTCAGGTTTTCCTTTAAGCAGCTGTCCTCTAAGTGGGACACTATTGATCTTTGATCTTATCACATATTAATAGCCTTCAATTGTCCTGTATTATTGCCCTAGGGACAAATAGAACTAAATGATGAATAAAATAGTTTCATTGGTGCAGAATTTTGTGAAAGACAAGTTTGTGATCATACACAAATAAGAGTGCAATGTAAAACTATGAAAGAAAAAATTCAACTTTTTAAAATATAAGGATAACATTGAGGGATGAAAATGACCTTGGATTTGTGTTCAGTTCATGTATGTGTTCATTTCTCCCAGCGAATCAACACCTGGATTTGTTCATTGTCTTTATTGTCTAAAATAAATGCATCTGGTAAGTGCCACATCTCTTTGGTTCTGAATTGATTATTTGAGCTCAAAGTAGCCCAAGAGAGCTTTATTATACAGCCTGTCTTGTTTAACTGAGGTTAACAGTGATGCCAACTAGTGCTCAGTCATCCAAATAAAGAGAAGAATTCACTAAGGCTTAACATCGTTCTCCTATTCAGTCCTACCCCACCATCATCTCTGCTACTTACTCAGGAGAGAGTAAAAACTGTAACTCTTAATTTAGTTTACCTTTCTTCTTACTATAGGCTAGAAAGTCTGAAAACACTTATGACTGGTAGGTCTTTAATGTTTCTATTTTAGCTACTTTAATCTGTAAAATCTCCACAAGGCACATTGTATGGCTTTCCCTTATTGTTTTAGCCTTTATTATAAATGGCCTAAGTAGGTGTAAAATCCATGGGAGTGTGTAAAGTTTTTGCCATATATTAAGTAATTTAAAAAATATTTTGCTCTTGAATTTGAAGAATTAACATTGTGAGAATGTCCCTACTACCCAAAGTGATCTACAGATTCAATGCAATCCCCATCAAAATTCCAATGACATTCTTCTCAGAAATGGAAAAAACAATTCTAACATTCATATGGAATAAGAAAAGGCCATGAATAGCCAAAGCAATACTGAGCAAAAAAAGTAAAGCCACAGTTATAATACTACCTGTTACATTTAAACTATACTACAAAGCTATAGTAACCAAAACAGCATGGTATTGGCATAAAAACAGACACATGGACCAGTGGAACAGAGTAGAGAATCCAGAAACCAACCCATACACCTATTGCCATCTGGTCTTCGACAAAGGCACCGGGACTACACACTAGGGAAGAGACTGCCTCTTCAGTAAATGGTACTGGGAAAATTGGACATCCATACATAGAAGAATGAAACTATATCTATACCTCTCACCATATACCAAAATCAACTCAAAATTGATTAAAGAACTAAATATATGTCCTGAAACAATAATACTCCTTAAAGAAAATTTAGGGGAAACACTTCAGGAAGTAGGGTTGGGCATACACTTTATGAATATGACCCCAAAAGCACAGGCAACCAAAGGAAAAATAAACAAATGTGATTATATCAAATTAAAAAGCTTCTGCACAGCAAAAGAAACAATTAACAGAGTAAAAAGACAACCAGCAGAATGGGAGAAAATGTTTGCAAAATATATATCTGGCAAAGGATTATTATCCAGAATATACAAGGAACTCAAACAACTTAACAGCAAAAAAAACCAAGTAACCCCATTAAAAAATGAGCAAAGGAGCTGAACAGGCATTTCTCAAAGGAAGATATATGAATGGCCAACAGACTCATGAAAAAATGATCAACATCACTCAGCATTCAGGAAATGCAAATCAAAACCCCTTTGAGATACCACCTCATTCCGGTTAGGATGGCTAATATCCGAAAGACTGAGAATGATAAATGTTGGTGAGAATGCAAAGAAAAAAGAATCCTCCTACAGTGTTGGTGGAACTGCAAAATGGTGCAGCCTTTATGGAAAATGTTATGGAGGTTCCTCAAACAATTACAGATAGATCTAACATATGACCCAGCTATCCCACTGCTGGGTGTATACCCAAAGGAATGGAAATCATCATGTCAAAGAGATATCTTTACTCTCATGTTTATTGCAGCACTATTTACAATAGCCAAGAGTTGAAACCATCCTAAATGCCCTCACTGGATGAGTGGATAAGGAAATGTGGTATATCTGCACAATGGAATACTACCCTGCTGTAAAAAAACAAAAAAAAATGAATGAAATACTACCATATGCAGAAACATGGATGGACTTAGAGAAAATTATATTAAGTGAAATAAGCCAGGCACAGAAAGAGAAATACTACACGTTCTCACTTATATGTGGGCAATAATAAAAATAAATAAATACATAAATAAAATAAAACAGTCCTTATACTCCTATTGGCTATTGAACCTTAATCTAGTACCAACCAACTATTTTGTTTATAGACATAGAATAAGAAATCACACTAAATTATTTTACTAAGTTACAGTGACTACAGTCTTCAGCCTTGAATTAGTAAATATAAGCCTAGGCTCTCTGCTACAGGTCAGCTACACATTATTCAGTAATACCCCAAATTGTAAGATAAGCCCAACAATGAAAGAGATTAAAATCTGTCTGTTAGTTTTCCTAGAGATGAAAATTTATTAAGTTTTTAAAAGTTTTAATACAGGTTTCTCCCCAGTTACCTGGTACTGGCAGTATACTAATTTCTCTTTTCGGTAAGAACATAAATACCAGAACTTCTGTAGTACAAACTGGCCAACTTGTGGCCATGTTGGCTTCATGTGTTTCCCTTGAAAAAGATGCAAAGGATATCATCATTGCCTGAATGAAATCGTACGTAAAAGTAGTGTTATCTTGGGTGGCCAATTAGCACAGTTGGTTAAAGCACAGCCTTGTAATACCAAGGTCATGGGGTTCAGATCCCCAAACCAGCCAGCGGACAAAAAAAGAAAAAAACAAGTAGCATTATCTATCCTAAAAAAATTAAATGTCATTATAATGTAGAGATGCAGGAAGATGCTCTAGTAAGTCAACAGTCAAATTCAAATATGCTCATAGCAACCAAGCACTTCTGTGGCTGGGACTGGATATTTCACCTCAGCCAAGTTCTGTCAATGACTGAGACATTTTAACGTATTGACTGGATGTAGTTTTAAAGTGGAGATACAAGAATATCTTATCATGTAGAAGGTACTAAAAAAATTCACTGGATTAAACTAGGATAGAAAAATTAAACAATTTGTCAATTTCATTCAGTCTACAAAGTACCAAAAACCTGGAAAAAACTGGGGTGGCCTTTTGTTGACAGTCCTGCTGAATGTCTCTGTCTTTGGCCAGGTTGACCATTCTTGTCATGGTATCAAATTGAAACAAAAATGACAAGAATTCTGTATAATTTAAAATAAAACAATGGCCATAAGGCACCCCGGAGGAGTGGATTAAATTAAAACTTTTTAAATTTTATTCTATTTTATTTTATTAATTTTTTTTTTTACATTCTATGTTGTTGTTGCAGAGCAGTTGGGAGGGAGGGTGAGAGGGAAAGGAGGAAGGAATGTGATAGAAGAAAGAGAAAGGAGGAGGAGTAGGTTGAGGCCTGTGGCACCCCCTACATTCCCTCAGAGGAAACCGGCGGGCTACCAGCGGTGGCTTGGTCATTGCCAGGCTGGGTGCAGATGTCAGCGGGGTGTGGAAAAAGCCTTTGCTTCCCACTTCCCAAGCTTGGGAACCTGGGACCCTTCTTGCTGCAGCGTGGTGGTCGTCGCTGGGGTGGTTGCTCATGTTGGGGGGATGTAACTGAGGCCCTTGGCCCCCCACTGCCCCAGCTTGGGAGAGCCTGGGGTGCTTCCTGTGATAGCTCAGTGATAAACTTGAAACTTTCACTTCTGAATTAAATGTTCTAAAAATACCTATATTTGACAGGAGAAAAAAGTCACATTAATTTAGAACTTGATGCCCTAGGAAACACCTACTACATAAACTAATAGTTTAAAATGTTAATCATTTGCAAAGTATTTATCTCTGAACAGTTCATAAATATGAGGATGCTTCCGGAATTCTTGGTTCTAAAGGAGAGGAAAGATTGAACCAATGCACTTTATCAATAATGATAATCCTGTGATACCAAGAGTGAGGCATTAAAAAAATGGCAATATAAGATAAATGCAAAATCTGTGAAGTCATATTCAACAAGAAAATAATTACCTGGCCTGGAACAATAGTATGTGTGAAAAGTTTAGTCAGTTCCACTAATTTATTGGAAGTGATGTTAAACTTCAGTGCTATGGAGTTTAGAGTGTCCTGGCTTCCAGCCTAGAATAATCAAAAAAAACATATTCAATATACAAAGTAAAAAAATAACAAATTCCTTTAGATAGACAACACTAATCTGTTCATGATGCAAGTAAATGAAAAAGTAATAGTTCCATCCAGATTTACTATGAAACAGAGTAAATATCTTCTTAGCTCTTAATGAAATCACATAAAATCAAAAAGAAAAGAAAGAAAAGAAAACTTTAATGGAATGGAGAACAGGAATTAATAGGGATTTATGTCAGTGATGCAAAAATAGAAAGGACCCAGGATTGAGACAGAAGAGATTTAAACCAAATCGAGGGTTGAAGTTTTCAGCTTGAAGTTCTTAGGAAGCATCTATTCACCTTTAGGGTAGATGATGGGGGAATGTGGGTTTTCACAATGGAAAGACAAGACTGAAATCAGGACGAGGGAGAAACTGAAGGTCAGCAGGACTAGAAACTGGGGAGACTTACAGATCAAGAAGAGGGCAACCAGCAAGGATTGGGCATTCATCCAGTACGAGTGTGCAGGAGCAGAAGCAGAGCCTCCAGAGCCATAACAGAAGAGAAGGGCTGATAGACTCCTCCACTGCTTCTGGAAGCCTAACAGTGAGCCAGACCACTCTTGGAAGAAGGAAAATCCGCAGTTGTTTCTGGAGTATGCAAGCACCACTGTTTTCCCATAGAATAAATTACCAAAAATCTAATGCTTTTGCTTCTGTGTAATGGATAGAAAATTAGAATCGCCCTACACTTTGAATGAAGTCACCCGTATTAAGGTGGAAGTACTCTTTACCTTTTATTCTAAACCATCTTCTTTATGGACTTACCTTCATTCACTGATTCCTTTGTACTATAAATATATACAGTACTCACTACAAGTTGTTTGGCTAGCTAAGAGAGACTCAAAAATGAATGAGATCTATGGTGAAAAGCCAAGAAAACCCCTTGTGTTTCTGCCAAAAGGAGTGAAAAAAGTAACCATTTTGAAATACATCCAAAGAATTCTCAACAAGGAAGGCTTTCTTGGGAGGGGAGAAGAAGCCACAGGGGGAAACATCTTTTACTTATAGAAGAATGAGAATAAGAATCATGGCGTACCTTTCATCAAAAACCACACAAGAGGAGAGGAGAGTAAAATAGCTAAAGTGTTCAAAGAAAAAAAAATCAACCTAGAATTCTATATCCAGTGTGATTATACTTCAAAAGTGAGGAAGAAATAAAGGTTTTCTCAGATAAACAAAAACAAAATTCATCACCCACATCATCCCTGCCATGGAAGATATGTTTAAAGATGTTCTTCAGGGAGAAGGAAAATCATATAGGTTAGAAACTTGGGTGTGCATTAAAAAAAGGAAAAGATAGAAGAAGGAATAAGTAAAAGTTAAGATGAACTATTTTGGTTTTTCATTCTTAATTAGTTAGAGGAGGAATTGAGAATATCCTGTTATTAGCAACCTGCATTACCTATGGAGTTATATGGCATTATTTGAAAGTGGACTTAGATTAGTTATAAACACATATTGCAACTTCAAAGAAGCACTAGAAAAAATTTATAAAAAGAAACACTTCTAAGAATGTAGAAGTATTCTAAGAGAGAAGATAAAATGGAATCATATGAAATACCCAATTAAAACCAGAGAGAGCAGAAAAGTTGGAGAAAGATAAAAAGAAACAAAAACCAGTACAATGAATAGAAAAAAATTATAAGCATAATAGTTATTAATCCAACTATATCAAAAATTTCCTTACATGTGAATGGTCTAAATACACCAATTAAAAGATAAAGATAATTATGGTAGGTAAAGTAACAGGACTGAAATATGTGTTGCCTACAAGAAACTCACTTTAATATAAAGACACAGATAGGCTAAAAGGATGGAGAAAGATATAACATGTTAACACTAATTAAAATAATGCTGGTACAGCTGTATTAATTTTAGACAAAGTGTACTTTAAAACAAGAAAAATTATGAGAGATAAAGAGGAGTATTACATAATAATAAAGGGATTAATTCTCCAAGAAGACATAACAGTCTTTAATGTTTATGCACCTAACAACAGAGCATAATAATATGTGAGGCAAAAACTGATAGAACTGCAAGGAGGCATAGTTATAGCCACTGTTATAACTGGGGACTTCAACAACCCTCTTTTAGTGATTGGTAGTTCAACCAGGCCAAAAAAAAAATCCATAAGTATATAGTTTATCTGAACAGTACAATAAATCAACTTGTTCTAATTAACATATATAGAATACCTTGTCCAACAAGAACAGAGTACATATTTTACTCAAGCTCACATGGAGCATTCACCAAGATCAACCATATTTTGGGCCATAAAACATGCCTTAACAAATTGTTTTTAATTTTTATATTTTAATTGACACATAATAATTGTACATATTTTATGGGGTAAAGTAATATTTTGAAAAATATATATAGTAATTGATGATCAAATCTGGCTAATTAGCATACACACTACCACAAACGTGTCATTTCTTTGTGATGAGAACATTTGAACTCCTCTCTTCAGGCCATAAGATATATAATATATTACTTTTTTCTTTACTTTTATAGCAGTTTTAGTTTTATAGAGAAATTAGGCAGAAAGTACAGATAGATCTGATACCCTCTACCTCCCACCCATATATACAGTTCCTCCTATTATTGATATGTTACATTAGTATGGTATATTTGTTATGATTATGAATCAATTACATTATTCTTAATTGTACACATCTAGCACTACTATAGAATATTAGAATTTATTCCATCTAGCTGTAATTCTATCTCCATTAACCAACCTCTCTCTATCTCCCCATCCCCCTTCCCACTCTCTAGTAACCTCAATTCTACTCTGTACTTCCTATGAGCATTTTTTAGCCTCCGCATGTGAGTGAGAACATGCAGTATTTATCTTTCTGTGCCTGACTTATTTCACTTAACATAATGTCTTCCAGGCTCATTGTGTTGCCATGAATGACATGATTTCATTCTTTTTTATGGCTAAGTAGTATTCCATTGTGTGTATATACCACATTTTCTTTATCTATTCATCTGATGATAGTGATTTAGGCTGACTCCATATCTTGGCTATTGTAACTGGTGCCCCAATAAACATGGAGTACAGGTGTCTATTTGACATATTGGCTTTCTTTTCTTTGGGTAAGTACCCACTAGTGGGATTTCTAGATCATATGGTAGTTCTAGTTTTAGTTGTTTGAAGAAACTCCATGGTGTTTTTCCTAATGTTGGCTTTACTAATTTACATTCTGACTAACAGTGTATAGGAGTTCCCTTTTCTCTGCATCCTTGTCTTTTTGATAATAGCCATTCTAACTGGAGTGAGATATCGCATTGTGGTTTTGATTTGTATTTCCCTAATGATTAGTGATGTTAAACATTTTTTCATATACTTGTTGGCCATTTGTACATTTTTGGAGAAATGTCTATTTCAGCTCATTTACCTATTTTCAAATCAGATTTGGGGGGGGTTGCTATTGGCTTGTTTGAGTTCCTTGAATATTCTGAATATTAATCCCTTGTAAGAAGAATAGTTTGCAGATACTTTCTCCCATTCTGCAGATTGGCTCCTCACTCTGTCGATTATGTATTTTGCTGTTCATAAGCTTTTAAATTTGATGCAGTGTATTTTCAGTTAGTCCTTAACTAACTAAACTTAGCTTTTTAGTTATTTGTATATGTTTACTTTAGTTACCTCTGCTTTAGAAGTCTTCTCCATAAAATTTTTGCCCAGACCAATGCCTTGAAGTGTTTCCCCTATGTTTTCTTATAGTAGTTTTGTAGTTTCAGGTCTTACCTTTAAATCTTTAATCCATTTTTAGTTGATTTTTGTATTTGGTAAGAGATATGGGTCTAGTTTTATTATTCTGCATATGGATAACCAATTTTCCCAGTACCATTTATTCAAGAGGCTGTCCTTTCCCCAGTGTATGTTCTTGGTGCCTTTGTTGAAAACCAATTAGTTATAAATATGTGGATTTATTTCTGTGTTCTCTATTCTATTCTGTTCCATTGGTTCATGTATCTATTTTTATGTTGATACCATGCTATATTGGTTACTATAGCTTTGTAGTATATTTTGAAGTCAGGTAGTGTGAGGCTGCTAGTTTTTTTCTTTTTGTTCAGCACTGCTTTAGCTTTTCATGATCCTTTGAAGTTCATATGAATTTCAGGATTTTTTTTCTATTTCCATGAAGAATATTGGTATTTTGATAGTGGTTGTATTGAATCTGTAAATCACTTTGGGGAGTATGAGCATTTTGATGATATTAATTCTTCCAATCCATGAACATGGGGTGTCTTTACAATTTTTTGTTTCCTCTTTCCTTTCTTTTATGGTTGTTTTGTAGTTTTCATTGTAGACATCTTTCACGTCCTTGGCTAAATTCATTCCTAGGCTTTTTTTTTTTCTTTCTTTTTTTTTTTTTTTGGTAGCTATTGTAAGTGGGATTGTTTTCTTGTTCTCTTTTTCAGCTAGTTTATTGTTGGTATTTAGAAATGGTACTTATTTTTGTAGGTGGATTTTTGTGTGTGCAACTTTACTGAATTCATTTATTAGTTATAAGAGTTTTTTGGTGGAGTCTTTAGACTTTTCTGTATATAGGATCATAAGATCATGCTATCTTCAAACAGGGACAATTTGATTTCCTCTTTTCCCATTTAAATGTCCTTTGTTTACTTCATACCTAATTTCTCTGGCTAATATTTGAGTACTATGTTGAATAAGAGAGGTAAAACAGGCATCCTTGTCTTGTTCTTATTCTTAAAAGAAAAGCTTTCAACTTTTCCCCATTCAATATGATGTTTGCTGTAGGTTTGTCATATATGGCCTTTATTGCATTGATTATTTTCAGTCTATACTTAATTTGTTGAGAGATTTAATCCTGAAGGGATGTTGGATTTTGTCAAATGCTTCTTGGCATCTATTGAGTTGGTCATATGGTTTGTGTCCTTCATTCTGTAGATGTGGTGTATCACTTTATTGATTTGTATATGTCCCTTCCTGCATCCTTGATATAAATCCCACTTGGTTATGGTGTATAATATTTTTGATGTGCCAATGAATTTGGTTTGCTAATACTTTGGTGAGTATTTTCTGTTTGCTAGTATTTTTGCATTGATGTTCGTCAGGGATATTGGCCTATAATTTTCTTTTTCTGTTGTGTCATTGTCTTATTTGTGTATCAGAGTGATGCTGGAATCATAGAATGAATTTGGAAGAATTCCCTCTTCCTTTGGTTTTTTGGAATATTTTGAGAAGAATTAGTGTTAGTCCTTCTTTATAATTTTGATAGAATTCAGCAGATAAGCCATTCAGTCCAGGATTTTTCTTTGTTTGGAGACTTTTAGTCACTGATTTAATCTTGTTACTTGTTATTGATCTGTTCAGATTTTCTGTTTCATCTTGGTTCAGTCTTGGTAGGTTATATGTGTCCAGGAACTTATTTACTTGCTCTAGGTTCTCCAGTTTGTTAGGTCTCTTCTCTCTCTCTCTCTCTCTCTCTCTCTCTCTCTCTCCCCCTCCCTCTCCTTCCCTCCCTCCCTCCCTCTCTCTCTCTCCCTCTCTTTTACCTTAGTCTAGCTAATAGTTTGTCAATTTTGTTTGACTTTATTAAAAGCCAACTTTTTGTTTTGTCAATCTTTTGTATTGTTCTTTTGGTCTCGCATTTAGCTCTGCTCTGATCTTTATTGTTTCTTTCCATCTACTAATTTTGGAAATGTTTTGTCCTTGCCTCTCTAGTTCCTTGAGGTACAACGTCAAGTTGCTTATTTGAAATCTTTCTACTTTTTTGATGTAAGCATTTATTGCTATAAACTTCCTTTTTAGTACTGCACCATTGCATAGGCATGTTGTGTATCTATTTTCATTTCTTTCAAGGAATTTTTTTTATTTCCTTCTTAATTTCCAATTGACTCATTGGTGGATTAGGAGTATGTTGTTTAATATCTATGTACTTGTACAGTTTTTAAAGTTCTGGTTAGTAATTTCTAGTTTTATTCTGTTGTGGTCTGACAAGATACTTCATATGATTTCAATTTTAAAAAATTTGTCAAGACTTGATTTGTGGCCTAACATGTGGCCTATCTTGGACATATTCCATGTGCTGATGAGAAGAATGTGTGTTCTCAGCTTTTGGATGGAATGTTCTGTAGATGTCTGTTAAGGCCATTTGAACTTCTTCTGGAATGCCCACAGTTCACTTACAGTTATCCCATAAATCTCATAGGCTTTCTTCATTCCATTTTTTTTTTCTTTTTGTCTAACTGGGTTATTTCAAAAGACCTTGAAGTTCAGAAATTCTTTCTTCTGCTTGATCTAACCTGTTGCTTAAGCTGTTAGTTGTATTTTTTTTATTTCATTTAATGAAGTTTTCAGTTCCAGGATTTTTGCTTGGTTATTTTTTATGATAACTATATCTGTTAAATTTCTCATTCATATCATGAATTGTTTTCTGATTTGGTTGAATTGTCTATCTATACTGTCTTTCATCTCATTGAGTTTTCTTAAAATCATTATTTTGAATTCATTCACAGATTTTCCTTATTCTGGGATCTGCTACTGGAGAATAATTGTTTTCCTTTGGAGGTGTCATGTTTTTGTGCTTTTTTGTGTTTTTTATATCCCTACATTTATGTTTGGGCATCTGGTGGAACAGTTGCTTTTTCTAATTTTATAAAGTATCTTTTGTAGGTAGACTTTTTACCTGTAGATACATTCTGTAGTGTCAGTTGGGTAGAATATTTTGGCTTTGGCTCTGGGTGAGCACAGTAGTATAGTCATCATTTGATTTCTTCAACTGTATTCAAAGTCAGAAGTGTCTGAGAGTGCCTCAATGGCCTAGGCTGTGAGGTCCAAGCTCTCACCCTGGCAGCCCTGCCCAGGGTTGCCTACTTCAGCTGAAGTAGGGTCCAAGTTTCTGCCTGTGACCCCAGCAACCCTGCATAGGGAAGCCCACTCCAGCAAGGAGCTGCCAGGCACTTCAGTGTTTCTCCCAGAGATCCAAGTTTCTGCCTTCCCTCCAGGTAACCCAATCCACTCCAGCAGAGAAGGAGTCAAGAGCCCCAGCACATCTCCCAGGGGCCTGAGATCACACTCACAGCCCTGAAAACCCTGACCAGAGTTGCACACTCCAGAGAAAAAACCACTGGACACCTCAGCACATCTCCCAGAGGCCTAAGGACCTGCCTGTGACCCCAGTGACACCACCTACTTCAGTGGAAGAGCCCCCAAACATCCAAAAGCCCCTCCCATGGATCTCAGGTCCAGCCCACCTGAGGTCTGCATCCCTTCAGTGACCTGCCCAGACATGCTGCTACATGCCTGCATGCGCCCCTCCAGGACCCAAGAACAGGCCCATTCAGAAGCCCTTGCCCTCTACAATGCTGCATCACAACCTCCACAAAAACCTGCAGCTTAAGAAATTTAAAAGAATAGAAATTATACAGAGTACATTCACATTCAACAACAGAATTAAACTAGAAATCTATAAAAGCAAAATAGCCTGAAAATCCTAAAATATTTGGGGATTTTGTAACATACTAATAAATAACATAGGGGTCAAAAATATACATCAAGAGAAATTTTAAAATATTTTGAACTGAAAGAAAGAAAATGAAAATACAACTTATCAAATTTTGTGGGATGCATTGAAAGCAGTGCTTAAAGGTTAATTTATAACATTAAATGAACATATTAGAAAAGAAGAAAAGTCTAAACCAATAACCTATATTTCCACCTCAAAGACTAGAGAAATAATAATTTAAGCTAAAATCTAGCAGAATAAATGAAATAATAAGAATTAGAGTAGACATAAATTAAATTGAAAACAGGAAATTAACACATCTGAAAGCTAATTCTTTGAAAATATCAATAAAATTGATAAAACCCTAGCTAGGCTAACCAAGAAAAAAGAGAGAAAACACAAATTACTCATATTAGAATGAAAGAGGAATGTTATTACTGATCCCATGGATATTAAAAGAATAATAAAGGAATTATGAACAACTGTATGCCAAAAAAATTTGATAAACTAGATAAAATGGACCCATTCCTGGAAAGAAACAATTTCCAAAACTCATACAAGGAGATATAGACAATCTTAATAGGCCTATATTTATTAGTGAAACTGGATCAATAATTAATAACCTTTCAAAACAGAAAACATCAAACCCAAATGGTTTCACTGTAAATTCTACCAAACATTTAAAGAAGAAACAACACCAATTCTCCACAATCTCTTTTAGAAAATAGAAGCAGAGGGAACAACTCTTAACTCGTTCTTTGAGCCCAGCATTACCCTAATATAAACTTAGAAAAAGCTATTACAAGAAAGGAAACCTACAAACACAAATCTCTCATGAACATAGACACAAAAATATTAGCAAATCAAATACAACAATGTATAGAAAGAATTATTTACCAAGACCAAGTGGAATTTGTTCCAGGAGTGCAAGACTGGTCAACACTCAAAAATCATTTGGTATAATATACTACATCAACAGGCTAAAAGAGAAAAATTATATGATTATTTTAACAGATGCGCAAAAAGGAATTTGACAAAATCCAACACCCATTTGTGATTTAGAAACAAAAAACAAAAAATATCAGGAGAGCATGAATTGAGGAGAACTGCTCCAGTTGATAAAGAACGTCTATCAAAAACCTGCAGCTAACATACTTTATGGTGAGAAACTGGGTGATTTCCCTCTAAGATCAGGAACAAGGCAAGGAAGTCCCCTCTCACTACCCCTATTCATATAGGAAGGCCTCCCTAGTACAATAACAAGAAAAGGGAAAAAAAATGTGAACACAGATGACATGATTATCTATATAGACAATCTCAGAGCATTAACCAGAAAACTCCTGGAATTAACAAGTAATTATAAAAAGGTCACAGGATACAAGGTTAATGTACAAAATCAATTGATTTCCTATAACTAGCAATGGGAAGTTAGCTTTGAAATTAAAAACAATACCATTTACAATAGCACCAAAATATGAGATATTTAGATATATATCTAATAAAATGTGCTTAGGATCTATGTGCAAAAAACTGTAAAACTCTGATAAAAGAAATAAAGATGATGTAAACAAGTGGAGAGATATTCTGTGTTCATGGATTATAGTATTCACTATTGGTAAGATGTGTTTTCATCCCAGCTTGATCTATGGATTCATGTAAGCCCAATCAAAAATTCCAGCAAGCTAATCATGGATTTCAAAAATTTATTCTAAAGTTTATGTTGAAAGGCAAAAGACCCAGAACATCTAACATAATGTTGAAGAAGAACAAAGTTGGAGGACTGGTCCTTCCTGACTTCAAAAATAGTACAAAGCTACAGTGATCAAGACAGTATGGTCTTAGCAAAAGAATAAACACATAGATCATTAGAACAAAATAGAAAGCCAGAAATAGACCCTCACAAATATAGTTAACTGATAATTTGACAAAGGATCAAAGGCAATTCAATAGAAAAAGGACACCTTTTCAACAAATGGTGCTGGAACAACTGGAAGTCCATACAAAAAAAAAATGATTCTAGACACAAACCTTATATCTTTCACAAAAATTAACTCAAAATGGAACGTAGACTTAAATGTAAAACTCAATACTATAAGACTTCTAGAAGAAAATATAAAAAGTTTGGGTTTGACATTGAATTTTTAGATATATCACCCAAAGCATGAGGAAAAAAATAGCAATCTACTAAGCTCAGCCATGAACAAGGTTTACATAATCATAATAAAAGAAATACTGAATACTGCTTTAGCCCCCCAAGTTTTGATATAACTGTATTTGGTGGATAAAAGAAAGGAAAAATGAGGGGAGGAGTTGTAAGAGGGCTGAACCCATATCTTTCATTTTAGGAAGTCAGATGATAATATGTAAAATTGATAAATCAAGAGATAGCAGTATACAGATATTATTTAGAAATGTGTATATAAAAACTAGGAAAGAGGTTGATATCCACAAGATGGCAGAGTGGGAGGTCTCTTGCCCTGTTCCCCATGCCCACACACTGAGACTGTGATTAAGGGACTATCCATGAAGGAGAATGCCTTTGTGAGAATTTTGGATCTCAGAGGAATTGTTGCAGCACACTGATGGAGCAAAAAGTCTGAGAAAAACCAAATTAAAAAGAATAAAGAGCAGTTTCACTCAATCAGCTTCACTCCTCCCACAAGTCACCACAGTGTAGCACTGAGAAGGATCCCTTTGGTCCAGTTTCTCCCATGGGGAACAGAGAACTGAGATAGACATCAGCTTCCTCAGTATCCCAGGGTGCTGCCCAACTCATACAGAAAACTGGTGGAATTGGCATAGACAGGCAGCCTAGAGACCATTAGGAACAAAGTAAAGGGGCAGGCCAGTGGGTGCAAAATTTGGGGGTAGACCTTTGGCTCCAATAGCGTCCTCACTGGCCCCATCTAACCATGGCACCCACCATGGTTCTCATTGGCCCTGTGCACAGGCTGCACCCAACTACAGAGCTCACCCAATCAGCTCTGCCCAAATACAGAAACTGTCAGGGCCTCACTTCACCACACAGCCAGCCACACCCAACTAAAGAGCCTTCTCAGGACCCTTGCTTCACTATGGAGCCATGCTAGCAGCCTCACCCAAATGCGGAACCTGCCTACCAGTCCCTTCCAACCACAGAGCCCCATCAGTGACCTTATTGCTGCAGAGCCTTGGCAGCCAACACCACTTGGCTGTGGAGCCCTGGCAATGGGCCCCACCAAACTGTGAACCCTGAGGATCCCAACAATAGACCTCATCTAACTGCAGACCCCATAAACTGGCCCCTTTGACCACAGAGCTCTAGCAGCAGGACCCACCCAACTGCAGAACCCTGGAGTGGGCCCTGCCTGTTTGTCTTTGAACCCCAGTGGGAGGCATCACCAGCCAATGATACTGCCAACTAGGCTACCCAGAATCCTAAGCTGGGCTGAGTGGTGAAGGTCTTTCTCTGCTGAAGCCAGCCTACACAGACTGAAAGAGATGATTGTGTCTTCAAATATGCACATACCAACACAAGGATACAAGAATCAATAAGAACAAGGGAAATATGACACCACCAAAGGAAACTAGTAATGGTAAAGTACACAACCCTGAACAAATGGAGATCTACAAATTTCCTGACAAAGAATTTAAAATAATTGACTTAAAGAAACAGTGAACAACAGAGAACACAGATAAACAACTAAATGATATCAGAAAAACAATACATGCACAAAATTAGAAGTTCAACAAAGAAACAGAAACAATTGTTTTTAAATTCTAGCGCTGAAGGTGACATGACAACTGAAAATTATAAGAGAGGTTCAACAGCAGACTCAATTATGCAGAAAAAAGAATTCACAAACTCAAAGACAGGTTACTTGAAATTATTCACTTAGAGGAGCAAAATGAAAGAATGAAAAAGAGTAAAGATAGCCTACAGGACATATGGGACACCATCAAGTTAAATAATATATGCATTATGGGAATTTCATAAGGGCAAGAGACAGAAAGGGGCAGAAAGATTACTTAAGGAAATAATCACTGAAAACTTTTCAAAATAGGGAAACAAAATTCAGATTCATGAAGCTCAAAAGTTCCCAACTAGATTTAACCTGAAGAATTCTACACCAAGACTCATTATAAGTAAATTATCAAAATTCAAAGTCAAAGAGAAATTTTTGCAAGTACCAAAGTAAAGCAAGTAATTACATACAAGGGATTTTCCCCATAAGATTATCAGTAGATTTTGCCACAGAAATCTTACAGGCAAAGATTGCTTATGATGATAGTCAAATATTCAAAGTACTGAAAGAAAAAAACTGCCAAGAATACTATACCATACTATATTGTGTCCTTCACAAATGAAGGAGAGTTAAAGGTCTTCCTCAATAGACAAAAACTGAGGGAGTTCAATGCCACTAGATCTGCTTTACAAAGAATTATAAAGGGAGTTCTTCAAACTGAAACAAGTAGACAGTAAACAACAACTCAAAGGCATATGAAAGTACAAATCTCACTGGTTTAAAAGTCAAAAAGCAAAAGTATTAAGAATAACAATAACTACAAATACCTGTTATTGGTACATGAGATAAGAAGAAGGAAGCTCTGTTATCAGTAACATAAAGTGAGGTAAATGACAATGTAGAGTTATCATACGTGATTGAAGTTACATTGTTATCAGCTTAAAATAGACTGCTGTAACTGTAAGAGGTTCAAAGCTAGCTATATGGTAACCACCAAGAGAAATTACTATAGAAGATACATAGAAGAGAAAGAGAAAAGAATCAAACATATCACTCCAAAAATTTATCAAACTACTAATAAAGACAAGAGAAAAGAGGAACAAGAGAACTACAAAAGCAGACAGAAAACAATAAAATGGCAATCACAAGTTCTTACCTTAATTACTTTAAAGTTAAATGGGTTAAACTCATCGATCAAATGACATAAAGAAGCTGAATAGATAAAAATAAAGACCAAACTATGTTGTCTAAATGAAACTCACCTTAGACTTAAGGACACACATAGGCTAAAAGTGAAGGGATAGAAAGAGATATTCCACACAAATGGTAACAAAAAAAGACCAAGGGTGACTGTACTTATGTCAGACAAAACAGACTTTAAGTAAAAATCTGTTTACAATAGACAAAGAAGGCATTATGATGAAAGGGTCAGTTCAACAGGAAGATATAGTAATTGCCAATATACATGCACCAAACATCAAAGTACCTAAATACATAAATAAAACATTGACAGATCTAAAGGGAGAAATAGACAACAATACAATAATAGTAGGAGATTTCAATATCCCACTTTCAATAATGGATAGATAATTCAGACAGAAAGTCAATAAGGAAACAGCAATCTTGAACATCAGCATAGACCAACTGGACCCAATAGGCATATATAGAACATACCATCCAACAATAGCAAAATAGACATTTTTCTCAAGTGCACACAGAACATTCTCCACAATAGATCACATGCCAGGTCACAAAACAAGTTTTAACAAATTTTAGAAGACTGAAATCATCCCAAGTATCTTTTCTGACCACAATGGAATGAAACTAGATTTCAATTAGATAAAAAAAAAAATGGGAAAATTAACAAATACATGGGAATTAAACAACAAAATCTTGAATAGTCATTAGTTAAAAGAAGAATTCAAAAGGGAAATTAGAAAATATCTTGAGACAGATGAAAACAAAAATCCATGCCAAAATTTAAGGGATGTATCAAAACAAATACTAATGGGAAAGTGTATAGTAATACACACCTACATTTTTTTAAAAAGTATGATCTCAAATAAGCAACCTAACTTTACACCTCAAAGAAATAGGAAAAAGAGAACAAAATAAGCCCAAAGTTAGCAGAAGGAAAGAAGTAATAAATATGAGAGCAGAAATAAATGAAGTAGTAAATAGAAAAACAATGGGAAAGATCAACAAAATGAAGACTTGATTTCTTGAAAGATAAAAATATCAACAAATACTTATCTAGACTAACTTAAAAAAGAGAGAGAAGACACAAAAAAATAAAATCAGAAATGAAAGAGGAGACATTAAAATTGATGCCATGAAATAAAACAAATTATAAGGAATTATTATGAACTATTGTATACCAATGAATTGGGCAGCCTGTATGAAACATATAACCCATCAAGACTGAATCAAGAAGAAATTGAAAACTTAAACAGCCCAGTAATAATAAAAGAGATAGAAGGAGTAGTCAAAAATCTCCCAACAAAGAAAACTTCAGGATCAGATGGCTTCATGGTGAATTCTACTTAACATTTAAAAAGTAATTAATAAGCCCTTTTTAAACTCTTCCAAAAAAAAGGAGAAAAGGGAAGATTTCCAAATTCATTTTATGAGGCCAGCATCACTCTGATACCAAAGCTGGACAAGAATATCACAAGAAAAATAAAACTACAGGCCAATATACTGATGAACACGTATGTAAAAATCCTCCACAAAATGATAGCATTTTGTCAGCACCACGCTCACCCAGTGAGCTAACCGGCCATCCCTATATGGGATCCGAACCTGTGGCCCTGGTGCTATCAGCACCGCACTCTCCCGAGTGAGCCATGGGCCGGCCCAGCATTTTGAAACTGAATACAAGAGCACATTAAAAGAATCATACACCATGACCCAGTTGGATTTATTCCTGGGATGCAAGAACGGTTCAACATATGCAAATAAATCAATGTGATATACCACATTAATGGAATGAAAGACAAAAATCACAGGATTATCTCAATAGATGCAGAAAAAGCATGTGACAAAATCCATTACCCTTTCACAATTAAAAAAACTCGACAAAACAGGTATTAAAGGAACTTACCTCAACACAATAGAGGCCATTTTTGAAAAACCCACTGATAATACCATACTCAACACTGAAAAATTGAAAGCTTTTCCTCTAAGATCAGAAACAAGGCAAGGATGCCCACTCTCGCCACTTTTATTTGACATGGCACTAAGAATCCTAGTCACAGCAATTAGCAAGAAAAAGAAATAAAAGGCGTCCAAATCAGAATGGAAGAAGTGAAATTATCAGTATTTGCAGATGACACGATCCTGTATGTAGAAAATCCTAAAGACTCCTTCCCACGCCACACACACACAAACTGTTAGAACTAATAAATTCAGTGAAGTTGCAGGATACAAAACTGACACACAAAAATCGGTAACATTTCTTTCCAGTAACAACAAGCTATTTCTGAAATGGAAATCAAGGAAACAATTCCATTTACAGTAACATCAAAAAGAATAAAATACTTAGGGATAAACTCAACCAAGGAGCTGAAAAACTGATACAATAAAAACTATAAAACATTTATGAAAGAAATTGAAAAAGACATAAATAATAAATGGAAAGACATTTCATGTTCATGTATTAGAAGAATTAATATTGTCAAAGTATCTATACTACCCAAAACAACCTGCAGATTCAATGTAATCCAATCAAAATATCAATGGCATTTTTTTTTACAGAAATAGAAAAAAATCTTAACATTTATATGGGACCACAAAAGATCATGTATATCAGGAATCTAAAATAGTCTAACTCATGGAAACAGAAAGTAGAATGGAGGTTAGGAAGAGGGAGAATTGGGGCAGTGTTTGTCAAAGTGTACAACATTTCAGTTATGCAAGATGAATAAGTCCTGGAGATCTACTCTGGCATAGTGCGTATACAGAGTAGATCTTACGTTAAATGTTCTTATCACACACACAAAAAAAGAGAGAGAAACTTTTCTAGGTGATGGCTATGTTTATGGCATTGTTATGGTGATGTATACTTATCTTCTAACTCATCGACATGTATACATTAAATATGTACACCTTTTGTATGTCAATCATACCCCAATTTTTTTAAAAAATTAATTAAATAATAAATAATAAAACACCAGAAGAAATAGCTGAAAGAGTTGAATGTGGCTTCCTCTAGGGAGCAGGACAAGGCATGGGGAAGACACTAAGTCTTAAAATCGGTGGGGCAGGGAGTTTCTGCTTTTTAAGTATAAGCATTTTAGAAATTTTGATGACTTCATTCTGATAAAAATTAAAATGAACTCTAAAAAGGAACACTACAACTCGCCTTGAAAAAAAAGAATTCCTGACTCTCTACCACCCCTCCCTTGCATTATGAGGGCATAATACTATGATGTCATTGAATGTCTGTGTTACTGTTAGATTGGGAACCCTATCACAAGGGCAGGGACTTACTTCTCGTGTCTGAAACCTTCTAGGCACTAGCACTGATACGTATTTGTAGAGTGAAAAATAATAGAAACATTTCTCAGTGGTTGAAGCAGCACCCAGAGGACAGATATGACAAATAACACAGAGATGGTATCGCTACCATTTGATACTGGGCACTGGCACGAGGCAGAAGCTCAAGAAATATCTGGAAATTTTGCTCTTTATTGAAGAAGGTTGGTGATGAGAGAGAGAGAGAGAGAGAGAGAGAGAGAGAGAGAGAGATTGGTAGTCCAAGGAGGTGGCAGCATCAAGGAAGACGTTACCATGGCAGGGGTAACCAGACATTATATATTAGTCCTCCTCTTATTTTGCTTTCCTTGATCAGTCACCCACAGGCAACCATGGTCTGAAAAAATTAAATGGAAAATTCCAGAAATAAATTTAAATTGTGTGCTGTTCTGAGTAACATGATGAAATCTCATGCCGCCCAGCTCTGTTCCACCTGGGACGTGAATCATTCCCTTGTCCAGAGCATCTACGCTGTATATGCTCCCCGCCCATTAGTCACTTAGTAGCTGTCTTTGTTATCAGATCACCTGTCACAGTATCACAGTGCTTGGGTTGGGTACTATCAGTGGTTTCAGGCTTCCATGAGGAGTCTTAATCCCCCGCTTTAAGGGGAGACTTATAATTCTAAAAATAAGCATATAGTGAAGGGAGAGACATAAAAGATGCTAGAGAGACACTGGAGATAATTTCTGCAAAATATGGAAAATTGTGATTTTGTTGTTGTGGTGGTGGGATTCGGGATGTCCTTTCTCCTCCCCTTCCAGAGCTAGTTCTGCCGCAGCCAACTCCTGTGATTGCTTAGGCCATAACAGTCTCCTGCTGACAATACTCCCCACCTCCCTTCTGAAAGAACACATGTTCCCTACAGTGTTCAGTGTGTCAACTTGATGTTTGGCACTTGCATTCTTTGAGAAGCTCCAACTGATTAAAGTTAAGTAAAACAGGTCGTGAATTTTATTAAGGGAAATTCAAATTGAATTCTCTGCAGGGAAACATCGCCATAAAACCAGGTAGGCTGCCGAAAGTGGGACTCAATGGAAGCAAATCATTTAAAGCCAGTTTAGACATGTGTCAGGGGTGTGCTGGAGGAAAATACTCTGAAGCAGACTGTTGGCCTGCCTTTATGGATAAATCACTCTGATATTTGTGATTTAGAACGAGGAAGGAAACACATTCCTTCATTACCTCATTACAGGAATTCATTCTGGGAGGCACACACAATTTGCCTCTTTCCCCAGAGAAGGGTGGAGAGACTTACAACCTTGAAAACATTCTTGTGTCTGAGAACAGAAAAATATATATTTGAGCATAAGAAGAAGCAGTGGACAATTTTTTTGTTTTAATTTGCTTGTTTTTTTAATCTAACATGAGTTGACTGTGCTGAGAACTTTACATTACTTGATGATTACATCTCTAAGGTAGGCAGTATTGCTTCTTCTACTTTACCAAAGGGGAAACTGAGGCTCAAAGAAATTAAATAATATCCAAGGCAACCTAAAAAATATGTGGATGAATTGGAAGTTGAACCAAAGTATAGGTGACACAGGTACATAGACTGGACCGGTTATGTGCTTCATGGGGCCCAGGGCAAATGGGGCCCAGTGCAAAATAAAATGTGGGTCCCCTTGAAAGTGTTAAGAATTTCAAGATGGTGATGGAAGGTCATTAAACCAAGAATGGGACGCTTCTGAGCACAGCACCCTGTGTGACTGCACAGGACACACACCCGTAAAGCCTGCCCCATGTTTACATACCTCGCAGGTTTTGTAAATTTGGGCTAGCTTCGCTGAAAAAATTGGGACATTTTTGATATTTGAATACTAAATTATGATCATGCCTTAAAATATTGTCTTAAAAATACTCTGTTAAACCCACAGTATATGAAAAATAGACTTCTGTAATTATATCTGTAAGTGAGCTAGAGAATATTTCAACACTGGTTCAGAGCGGACCCTCCATTTGGTATTAATTTTCTGGCACTACCTTGCACTTCACTGACGAGGACTTTCTGAGCCCTGTTTTCATCTAAGCAGATGTACTTTGTCCTGCTCAGTAGGAATCTTGGCAGACCAGCCACACTTCTGCACCCCTTCTGCTGCCTGCCCAGCCTGACACAGAATAGAGACCCAAGAAATGTTTGTTGAGTAAATGAATGAGTCTGTGGTGCTCACTTCGGCAGCACATATACTAAAATTGGAACAATACAGAGAAGATTAGCACGGCCCCTGCACAAGGATGACACCAAATTCGCAAAGCGTTCCATATTTTTGTCTCATGAATATTCATAACCAATAAAAAAGCATTTGCATTAAAAGAAAATGAATGAGTCTATGAATTCCAGAAAACTCCAGCCAAATTCTAGATTCTCAAAAGTGGAGCAAGAACCAGTCAGTACTCAGGGGATGGTCCAAGGGACATTTAGAATGACCTTAAAATTAGATGGTTAGGTCTAAAGAGAAGGCCAGGTCTAAAGACAGCATTTGAGCCAAAAGTCAAACCTGCTCTTGAAAAGTCCTTAGAAGCATCAGGCTGCAGGTACCATGAGAGGCGCACAGAGATTCACTGGGCGAGGAGCTAATGCTCATCCCCTAAATCAGCCCAGCCTGGGCGCATGCTTATTGCCTGCCAAGCAGTGTAGTAAATTTCAGTAAGTTAAATGCACACATGATGTGACTTTTTAAGAAGTAAGGCAATGCCTTCTCTGAAGGAAGTGTTTTTTTGCTTTATCCGTCAGGAGAAATTGTAAAATCTGATCCCTGAGTTTTATAAGACACTCAATCCTGTATTAAAACTTCACCAAGAATGATTTATCTTGCATCATGCAACATTTCTTTATCTCACACATTTTCTGTAATGAGTATGAATTACTTTTGTAGTCAGTGGGAAAAAAGAAAAACATTGCAGAGAGATTTCATACTTAGATCATTTTTTGGTTCTGAGCACATTAAAAACTTTCCAGATCCGTGTTCCCATCCTTCACAGTCTGGCCTTCAGAGCAATAGAGGAAGGAGCCTGGGACACAGGCCGAGAGCTAAACTGCTGAGCTGTGTATCTCAGCTTCTCCACTTAGTTAACCTCTGCAGGCCTTAGTGTCCTTATCTGTAAAATGGTATTAATATAATACTTCCCTAAAGAGTTGCTCATGTAAAGCATCTAGCACAATGCCTGTCAAAAAGCATTCTATGTAGTTCACTATTAGCTATTATTACAAATGAGTCTTGTGTTTACAAGCTAATAGCCTAGCTGTCAAACAACCTAGCTTTTTATATAAGTGTGAATAAGCAAGAAATTTTTAAATCCTCTTTAAGATAATCTTAAAGGTTATCAGCTGTAAGATAGGTACTTGTGTCTGTCCAGGATAAATAATGGTGACAAGGACAGAAAAGGAAGGGACTGTATGTCAACCTCACCACAGCTCCTCAAGGGCTCCAGTGACCACCACAACTTATGATCTATGTGATAGGATGAAATTTGACCACTTGGCAAAAAGAACTATTGAGCTTGACAAGGTCACTTTATTTTTTACTTACTATTTATCCTATATGCCCAGTCAGTATCCAAAGTAGATTCCACTTGGAATCTGAAAATTTTCTTGCTTCCACTTTATATGTGAAAAGCCAGTTTTCTAATAATTATCAAAGATCCTGTGCTAATAGATTTTGCCTACTCCATCTTTGAACCACTTGTCCCTTGGCTTCAAGACACCATTTTTCCGTCTTGCTTCCATGTTACTAGCCCAACTTTCTTGGTCTCCTTTTTAGCCTCATCCACCTTGTCTTATCCTTAAATCTTGGCCCTTTTCAGGGCTCTCTCATAGTCCCACTTTTTTCATGCCCTATACTCCACCTGGATGATCTCAATCTGCTCTGATGGCTTCAACCACCATCTTTTTGCCAGTGAACTCAATAACTGTATTGCCACATCAGTCCTTTCTCTACTGTCTAAATCCTTGTAACTAACTGCCTTCAGGACATCTCCGCTTGGATATCTTACAGATACCTCAAACTCAACATGTCGAAACTGAACACCTCATCCCCTCAAACCAGCTCCCTTACAGCATTCCCTATCTCAGGAAATAGCAGCATTCTCCACCCAGCTAATCAAGCCAGTGATCTATGATTAATCCTTAAATCATCTCATTTCCCTTACTGCCTAAATCCAATCAATCACCATGTTCTCTTATTTTATTTCCTAAATCAGTGCCTGTCAAATTTCCTTCACTGCAAATTAAAGAAACATCTTTTGCATTATGACCCAACCAGCATGCATGTGCATGTGTGTGCTCACACACGCTTGCACATAACTGAAATAGAAGTTTCACAAAACAATTTTTATCATCATTATATGCAAGGTCCTCTGATATTCTCTATTCTGTACTCTGCTATTATTATTTTGTTCTAATGCTAGTAACCAGTGGGTTACTGGAAAATGTAAAACAACCAGTTATTTGGGGGGCAGGAGAAGGGGGACCAAGGATATGCAGCATTGTCCATATCCTTGGTGTAAATATTCCCACTGTGGAATGGATTCAAGCTACCAACCAACGAGCTTGCAAACATCCTAAAGATTTAGCAACCAGTTCTCATGTCCATGTCCATCATTCCACTGCTTATGACCTACAGTTTGATACTCAATTCTTAATCTGTTCACTAATTTTTATTCTCAATGTTACTATTCCTGTCCTGGCCACCACCATTTCTGCTACAACTGGTTTCCAGGTCAATCTGACCTATTTCAAATGTATTTGATATCCTTCAAAGACTTGCTGTTGTCCACACTAGGAAAGAGTCTGTGATTCTTACCATGGCTTAAAAAGCCACCCACAGTTTGGTGCCTGTCTGCCCCTCCTGCCCTCTCTCCGTTCATCTTAACAAAAATGTTTTCTTCTTGAACACCTGGGAGCTTTGCCTTATTCTCAGGTCTTTGGACATGCTCTTCCTTTTGGTTAGAAAGGTCTTTCCTCGCATCTTTACTCAATGAATTCTTACTCACCCTTCCTACTGAGAGCTTAAATGTTATTTTTTTCATTCATTCTTTCTCCTGCTGCATGACAAGCATTGTGGTAAATGCTGAGGACACAAAGAAGTTAAAGTGGACAGAGTTCCACATCTCATAGAACTTATATTCTAGAGGAGGAAAAACATATTATTCCATAAAGATATTATTCAAATTTAAGTACTAATAAAAAAGCTATAAAAATAATGGAGACTCATGATTCTATAAGAGATTATAAAATCTAACCTAATCTGATGGATCAGGGGAAACTTTCCTGAATAAGTGATGACTAGTTAATTGTAACAGTTGAGCTAAGACATAGAGAATACATATACCCTAATTAGTCTAAGGGGTGGATAACTAACAGCATAGGCAGAAAAAGGAGCATGTGAAAATCCACAGGGCAGGAAGAAACATGGAAAAATCCAAGTGACCAAATGAAAGCCAGCATAACAGGAATGTGAAAAGGAGCAGGAACAAGGTATGAGGTGGAGCCAGAGACACAGGTAGAAGCCACTCTGTGAAGGACACTCTAGACTTCATTGAAAATTTGGTTCTTTACCAAAAAGTCAGTGGGAAGCCACTGATGTGTTGAAAGCACACATATAATGTGATCTAATTCTAGTTTGGAAAGATCACCCTGGCAGTTGTGAAGATGAACTGTAAGGGGACAAAAATAGATGTGGAGACAAATGAGAAATTGTCACAGTCCTCCAGACGGAGACAATTGTAACACAAATTAAGATGCTGTCGATGAAGATGGAGAAAAATCAACATGTTGGAGACATGTGAGGTAACCTTGATAAGACAGGGTAATGAATTGACTATATGCAATGAAAGACAGAGAAGTGTTTGAGTTGCAAAACTGAACGAATGGTAGCACCACTCACAGAGGTAAGGAACACGGGAGGTTCGGGGAAAAAGAGCATAACTTGGGCTTTAGATATATTAAGTTTGAGATATCGTTAAGATGTACAAAATGAGATGTTTTGTGGACTGTTCGATAAATTGCTCTGGAATAGAGAAGAGATCTGGGTTAGGATGTAAATTTGTGAAAATACCTGCATACAGGTAGTGGGCATGATGCAGTGGCCATGAATGAACTCATCAACTGCAAATACATATGAGAGGGTTTAGAAACCAAGCCTTAAGGAAATTCAACATTTAATTGTAGGATAGTAAAGGGTTAATCTACAAAGGGAACCAAGAAGAGCAGCCAAAGCGGTAGGAGGAAAACCAGGAGAAATTGATGTCAAAGAAGCCAGTAGGTTTTGGTGGAGTATCAAGAAAAGAAGCCAGATTGCTGTGGGTGGAAGAGTGAGTACAAAGTAAAGACATGGAGTCAGGTAATGTGGACCACTGTTTGGAGAAGTTTGCCTTTGAAGAGAGGGAAAGACATAGAGTAGTATTTGTGAAGGTGATGGAAAGTTTTCACATGTGCTTTAATGAAAGACATTTGAACATATTTGTCAGCTCCAAAAAAATCGGTGTGAAAGAAAGTTGAATACATATGAGAACGAAAGACTAAGGCAAGTGGAAGGTTGGGGAGGGGGAAGCAGAGAATAATCCCAGTGCACTATGGCAGCCCTACACTTACCCTTTCTCAATTCTGACTCCACTTTTAATTATTCTTTAAATATCTGTACTCCTCATTAGACTGTACTCCATGAGGACAGGAATTACCTCTGCCTCATTTACTTCTATATTCCTAGCATGTAGGAAAGTGCCCAGATAGGAGGTATGAATAAATGTCATTTTTTTAATTACACATTAAAGTGAATGAAATTGGATACATTTAATAAAATAGATAATCCAGTAGTCTCATGATACTAATATGTGAGCATATATGTATGTGTGCACACACATGCATATCATGATTTTTGGTTTCTTAGGCTAAAATTAAAACTAGTACCATTGCCTTAAGCATACACTATTTGGATGCTAAGACAAGAGGGCCTTTGAATGAGATTGAAATTAAAAGTCAACCAAAAACTAAGAACTCTCCACAAATAGGTGAGCAAGGCCATGAGTCATCTTTGTGCAGAGAATTGAGCCCTGATAATATCAAGGAAATAAATGACGAAAGCACAGCCTGTTCAGACAAGTGGATTCAGCATTCACACAGATCCAGGTGAAACCCCAAATAACAGGACTTCTGTATTTGAGATGGTTGAATGACCTACCAGGTCAAGAAAACCTTAAAAACAAGAAACCCTCACTTCAACCTTGGAGACAATATTAACTACCTCATTTAGGGAAGCGAGTCCATGTAGAAAAAAAGAAATCAGATGTGCCTTCCTTTCCTGGCTTTGCCAGTTTTCTAGAAAAGTTCTTTTGTCTGGTTTGTTTCTTTGTCTGTGAAAAGGGAATAATCATCCCTCATAGGGTGGTTGTATAAGGTAAAGGAGATTTATCTTCCTAAAGCCCCCCACTCAGAATGGCTGTCCACTTCCCTGCCTTGCAGGTAGCAGACCTGAGAATTTCACCTTTGTATTGGCAGTTCTGACATAATCTCATTTATGCTCTAATTTTTTACATCAGTGAAATGAAAATGACATGCTATATCTAAGATCCTGTATCTAGGATCGCTGAGAAGACTAGATGACATAATGTGCATGAAGGAGCTCTATGAAATACAAAGAACTAAACAGTAGGGGTCAGCAAGCCATAGCCCACGGCCCACATCCAGCCCATCCACCTGTTTTTGTTTATTTATTTGTTTGTTTCATGGCTCACAAGCTAAAAATGGCTTTTACATTTCTAAATGGTTGGAAAAAATCAAAAGGAGATGAATATTTCATGATGTGAAAACTATGTGAAATTCAAATTCCAGAGTCCATGAATGAAGTTTTATCAGAACACATTTTTGCTTATTTGTTTACATGTTGTCTGTGATTGCTTTTGCACTACAGTGGCAGAGTTGAGCAGTTGTGACTGAGAGAATGTGGCCTACAAAGTTGAGAATATTTACTATCTGGTTCTTTACAGAAAAGGTTTGATTCCCCCTGACTTTGATATTGTGACAAAGGTCATAGAGATTTTAGGGGGGGTTTTTGAGATTATTTTTAAAAGTTTTTTAAGTAATTAGCAAAGTGCCTGCCATATAGTGAGGACTCAATAAACAGATATTGTTGTTGATGTTCCTTTATTCAATTATTAATTCAACAAATAATTACTGAGTGCATATCATGTGCCAGACACTGCTCCAAAGGCCGCAGAATACAGCAGTGAACATAACAGACAAAATACCTGTGCTCATTGGACAGACAAGAAACAAGTCAGTGAAAGTAAGTATCATATATTAAATGGCTGGGGAGAAAAATAAATGGATGGAAATACAGAGTTTCCGGATAAGGTTTGCAATTTTTAGATACAGTGGCCAGCGAAAAGATGACATGAAAAGATGGTGAGGAGTAATGTTCCAGGCAGGGAAACGAATGCAAAAGCCCTGAGACAGGGAGTGCTGGGTGTGTTCAAGGAATGCCGAGCAGCCAGTGTGTGGCTGGAGTGGAGTGAAGGAGGGAAGAAAAGCAGGAGATAAAATCAGGAAGGCCCCAAGCCTTGAAGAACCACCTAGGGACTCTGGTTTTTACTTTAAGTGAGAGAGGAAGCAAGAGTTTTGAGCAGAATCATGGCATGGCCTGACTTGCATTTCCTCCAGATCTGTCTGTCTGCTCTAGTGAAAATAGGCTGTAGAATGGAGTGATTATAATTTTATACGGTGATTTGCAAAATCAATTACAGCTGAATGGTATTGCATTTTGGAGGCTATTGCATATTATCTCCATGGAAATTAATAAGCCACTTCGTGGGTGTGCAGCACCTTCTTACATTAGTTAAGATAATATTAGGAAAATAAAACTGCCTGTAATTATGGAAAAACAGAATATGACGTATCAGAATCCCATAGGGTAGTTGTAACAATTTTATTTCTGCCTCTTCTCACAAATGTTTCAGATTTTTTTTCTAAAAATTTTTTACTCACGTGGCCTACTTTTTCGATAAAAATCTTTTAGTTTGGACAGTTATTTAGGCAGACCTGGATGGACCCAATGAAGGTCTCTTCATTCTAAGACAGTGTTTCTCAACCTTCTTTTATTTCACTGCCTCTCCCCACCAAGGAGCCTTTTTAGACACTTTTCCCTAATCTCCATCCCATAAAAAATTTTTATTGTGGTAAAATATACATAACATAATATCATTTTAACCATTTGTAACTGTACAATTCATTGTCATTAAATATATTTACAACGTTGTGTAACCATCACAACTATCTATACCCAAAATTTTTCAACATCTCCAATATAAGATCTGTACCCATTAAACAATAACTCCCTATTCCCCACTCGCCCCAGCCCCTCTTTCGTAACCTCTTTTGTGCTTTCTGTCTCTATGAATTTGCCTGTTCTAGGTATCTCATATAGGTGGAACCATACAAGATTTGTCCTGTGTCTGGCTTATTTAGCAAAATGTTTTCAAGATCCATCTGTGTTGTAGCATGTGTCAAAATTTCATTTTGCTTTATGGCTGAATAATATTTCATTGCATATATATATAACATTATGTTTATGTATTCATCTTTTGATGGACACTTGGGTTGTTTCAACCTTTTAGCTGTTATAAACATTAGTGTACAAATATGTGCTCAAGCCCCTGGTTTTAATTCTTTTGGATGTGTACCTAGGAGTGGAATTGCTGAGCCATGAAACTTTAATACCACAGATACATGTACGCCTGTTTATGTGCTCTGTGTGTGTGTGTATGTATATATACATACATGATTTTATCTGTGTGTGTATACACATATATACATATATAAATACATGTATATACATATGCTTTCTACTTAAAACGAGCAAGATGGCTTCACCACCACCATCCCCAGAATGGATTTTTACCCCCTTTGGGGTGGGGGAGTGATGGCACCCTCGTTGCTAATGCAGGCTCTAAGGTAAAGACCCCAGGTTTCCTGCCTGAATGAGGTGTATGTGTAGTACTGTATACGTAGATAAACTGCTTAAAAAGTGACGACGTGGGTGGTAAGGACAGTGACCCCAGAACACATATGGATAACAAGTAATCTTTATTCCCCATACGGTGAAGTTATTTGTATTTTATTTAGTCTTCAAAATTGACAACATTTGATAAAGTAATGAACCCAAGAATATTTTGGGTTAGCAGTCACGTCAGGACCAAGCCAATGGAGCAAGTGTTCTAACTAAACTTTTGAAAGCAGTGGTGATTAATGTTGTTGCTTTTCCCACTGAGCCAAAAATATCTCCAGAACACAAATAAAATAATTACAAGTAAGTATGTAAGGTAGAAAAGAAAATGAAATAAGTGTGGGATCTGAAGATGAGAGGAGCAGGCAGCCGTATCAGCTAGGTTGTGGGGTGGTTCTGCCAGTGTATGGCATACAGCTGGCATCTTGTTGGAAGGCAGCATGGTGACATACCTGGCCCATACTCACCTAGGTTTTAGTGTAGTATGGTTGCCTAATGCTACATTGTTTCATTATGTAAAGAGGGAATGAAAAAGATTAACAGTATTTAAAAAACCCAAGAGTTTCAAACACCTGACCAGACCCTTCAAGTGTCATCAAAGTCAAAGAGAAACCGAGCAACTGCCAGAGTGGAAGAGACCAGGGAGAAGTGACAGCTAAATACAATGTGAGATCCTGGACTGAATCCTGTAGCAGAGAAAGGACATTCATGGAAACACAGGAATTCCAAATAAAACCTGTGGTTTAGTTAGTACTATTGTCCCAGTGTTAATTTTCTCAGTTTCAGTAATTGTCCCAGGATTATACAAGATGCTAACATGAGGAGAAGCTGAGTGTGGAACATATGGGAGCTCTCTGTACCATATTTGCACCTCTTTGGAGAGTCTAAAATTATTGCAGAATAAAAAGTAAAAGAAAACAAACAACAAAGTTTCTTGTATCAGAAGCCAACCTGTGACTGGCAACTGCTGAAGAATGGTTATGTTGGAGGTGAGGTGTATATATGTGCAACACAGCAGCTTTGACGTCTGCCATAAGAGTAACTCCTGTCTTGTCTCCTGTCTAATTCCCCTGCAGGGTGTGCTGGGTGCATCATGTCACCGGCATGTGGGTGTACCCTTTCCTGGAACACATTGGCCCAGGAGCCAGAATCATCTTCTTTGGGTCTACAACCATCTTAATGAACTTTCTGTACCTGCTGGGAGAAGTTCTGAACAACTATATCTGGGACACACAAAGAAGTAAGTATTGCTTAGGGGAGCCTAAAGTAAGAGAATTGCTGCCTACAAGAGTGTATGCAGAGGCTAAGAGGAAATTCCACTGTAGCCTCTTCTTTTATCCTTCACACAGGATCTCTTATGAAGACTTTCATTTCTGTAACTACAATATTAATTTAAGAGGTCTAGCAGTTACCTGAAAGATTTACTACTCACTTAGTCTTACTAACTAGTAAATCCAAATTTAATGAGGGAAGAAACATGTCTGTAAATTTCTGTAGGGAAAAAGTTAGTGTTAATAGAAAAAAAATTTGGGAAGTTCACCCTAACAAAATGCTCCCTTAACTAAAGGAACCCCAAATAAAATAGTAAGTTTTTAAATGTAACCAAACAGTGTCATTGAAATTCACCCAGATCCTCACTTTCTATGTCATCATTTGCGGGGGTGCAGTGACCTTAGAAAGGTCTCACCAACATTCTGCTAAAACTCTAAACAGTGTAGAATGCCTCTGGCCACTGTGACTCGCTGGTGGTTGTCATATGGAAGGTTTGAAGGTGGCAAAGAGGTACAGGCAATAAAGTGTAATATTTAATTGCTGTAAAAACTCTCTTAACCTATGATTTGATTTCTCTTTTGTTTCCATTTATGGCAGAGCCTCCTTCTTGGCAAGGCACATAAACTTATCCAAGTTGTACAAAACCTGTCCAAAGAGTATGTAAGATAACATAAAAATTGGAAGGTGGAAAAAGCAACAGCACAGAAATGTAGTGATTTGAGTCCTGCATGAAAATACATCCAAAGGCAAGATGGTTTGTGGATTTTAAAGAGCCCTGGATATCTCCTCGAACACTGTCACAGCATTCTAGACCTCACCAGTAAATGGACTCTATTCCACAAACATTGAGCACCCTACTTTATACCAGAAACTATGCCAGGAACTCAATCTAATAAGACAAATAAAGTTCAGTCATTGCATGGTTATTGAATCAGATGTTTTTGTGTGTGTGGATCTTCTGAGACGATATGTGTCAAGTGATTAGCCAGTGTTAAATAACCCAGGGGAATTTGGGGTTTCTTATCTCAGCAGCTTTTGATTTTAATAAGTGGTCTGTTAGAAAAAGTGTCAAAAATTTTTATTCACTTCAGGCCACAGCTTGGGGGACCAGAAATGAATCTTTTAGTAAGGTTCCCCTCTGTTCAAAGGGAATAGTCATCCTTCCCTATTAGTTAATTTATAAAAGTACATAGTTAACTTAAAAGAATATTTTGAAAATAAAATGTAAACTTTGCTCTTTGAAAGAAAGGCTATATTTACATTAAAGCTAATATGTTCAATATGTGTTACTCAGGAAGTATTTATGACTGCCTGTTTCTCCTTGGTTTGCTTGATTCTGATAGTCATTTGGCCATTGTTCTACAATTTCTATGAGAGATGATATGAAAACCAGGAGAGATAAATACTCAAACCAGAATATTTGTCTTACTTACTACTAGATAGAATACTTCTTTGCAGCTTTGAGTAAGGAGTTAAAAGTGAATAATGAAACAGATTTTTGAATGCTCTATCAATTTAATGTATACTATTCTCTTAAGTAACACGAGTTAAGGTTGACTAACATTTTGTAATTCATTTCAGGTATAGAGATTATTTTTATCTACATAGGACCATTAGGTAATTCCACAGAAGCAGCTGTTTCATGTCAAGTAGTCATCTTCCTCATTTACAAGAGGAGTCACAAACTGATGGCCTCCCCCAAATTTTACCCACCGAGAAGTTTTGTTAGGCCTTCATAGTGAGATTTTTGTTTTTGAACCAACATTTAAAAATTTGGAGATTTCACACAAAAGCCAGGTTTTCACCTTCTTATCAAACAGTTTAAGAACTGAGAACATCAAGCCCACTGTTCTCTTCTGGCAACAATGGGTTAGAATTGAGTATCAGTTGTCTTCTATAGATGGCTCTCGAATTTTCCCTGTGCTCACCTGGCCACTTTACTCAGTCACATTAGGAGCCTGGTTCTGCTCATAGTTGAGTTTGAAACTGATGATTAAAAGCAGTGTGTGCCCTGGGCTTGTGTGTGTGGGTGTGTGCGCACGCGCGTTAAAATGGTTTGCGTACAATGCAGTACAGTCCTGATTACTGTACACCAATTACTGCAAAATACGCCAGGAAGAAGGAATATTGCATTTGAGCCACCTTCCTTTTTCCCGTAAAGATTTCTAATGTCTCTACATGGTTATGTTTTGTTAGCTACAACTTTAAGATCAAATCACATTATTATAGAATCTTACAGCCGAAAAGGACATTAGGAATCATCTAAACTGACCCTTTGCTTTTACTAAAAGCAACTGAAGCCCAGAATTCTTAAGTGACCCACCAAAATAGGTGGTGGCAGAGCCACCTATGTTCAATCCTGTGTTATTTCTAGTGGACTATCACAATGTCACCATGTTTTGGAAACCCAGACACAAGAGAGCTTGGAATTCTCACTGAGAACCACAAACCTAGCTTATAAAATAACAAAATAGGCCAACCTGATACGAAATGTGAACTTTCAAGAAGCCTTTAAAACAGGCTAAGTTAGTAGTTAAGTATTTGCTCTTTTTAAAAGAAAGTAACTCAAGATGGCTTTGTGAAAGTTGTTTTAGTTTGCTAATCTACCATAAAAAAATACCACAAACTGGGTGGTGTAAACAATAGAAATTTATTGGCTCACAGTTCTGGAGTCTAGAAGAACAAAATCAAGGCATTGGCAGGATGGGTTCCTTCTGAGATCTGTTCCAGGCCTCTCTCCTTGGCCTGTAGTTATCCATGTTCGTGTTCATGTGGCGTTCTCCCTGTACTTGAGATTGACTCCAAATTTCACCTTTTTATAAGGTCACCAGTCATATTTGATTCAGGCCCACCTTGATGACCTCATTTTAACTTTGTGAAGACCCTATCTCCAAATAAGGTCACATTCTGAGATACTGAAGTTACAGCTTCAACATATGAATTTTCGGGGGACAATTCAGCCCATAACACTCTACCTTCTCCTCCCCCAAATTTATGTCTTTTACACATGTAAAGTACACTAACTCCATCCCAGGACCCCACAAGTCTCTCCAATATCAGCTCTTCAGTCCAAAATCTTATCTTAAATTTCATATATATCAGGTATGGATGAGACTCGGGGTATGATTCATCCTGAAGCAACATTGTTCTCCAGCTGTGCGACCGATACCTGTGAAACTGACAAAAAGTTACCTGCTTCCTAAACACAATGGTGGGACACGGGCAAAGATATACATTCCTACTCCAAAAGGGAGAAATTGCAGGGACAAAAAGGGTCATAGTTCCCAAGCAGATCTGAAAACTAGCAGGGAAAATTCCATCCCATTTTAAGGCTTGAGAATAATCGTCTTTGGCTGGATGCTCTCCGGGGAGCAGGTGTGCGGCCCTGCCTTGCAGGCCCAGGGTGACCAGCAACCCCACTCCCTCAGCCCTGGGCAGCAGCCCCACCCTCTGCAACCAAGGGGGAGCCATTCCCTGGACCATCTTTAGAGACACTGGTACTTCACTGTGTCCTATCTCTGTCCCTTTCAGTCCAGGCTGGCAGTGTTTCTGCTGGTATAAAATTCTCAAAAACCATATTGGCCTTCCATGCAATTCATGGGGATCCAAGCCATCAGACAAGAGTGTCCTCCACGTTCTTTCACAGATAACCACGTCTCTATCCCTGGCTTCTGCTGAGATGGTTGAGTGGATCTGTGAGTCACATACCTCATTTCTTTAGCAAACGGTTGTGCAGCCACCCGCATGGCAGTCTCTCCCATTCTCTGGTACTGAGGATTAGGACTTCAACATAAGAATTTGAGGGGCGGGAGGGAGATGGCTGAAGTATTTCTGTACTTAAGCTAAGAACCGGTCCCAATTCCAGTGTCTCTGACTGAGGTGCCCAGTCTTATTAAAGTCGAATTTTACAAGACCAGACATGAGAGTGCCCAAAAGCAAAAGGCTGGGTGAGAGCAGAGAAGGCAGGCAAGAGGGGAGAAAGGAGAGACGGTCAGAGTCAGGCTATGTGGGCAGAATCCTCCTCGTGTCTCCTCCAACCGCCCATCCACATGGCTTCCCACCCAGGCCCAGCCATGTCTGAGCACTGCCCCCCCGGTGAGCCCCTCTCCCAGCCTGGGGGCAAGCACATGTGACTGACTCCCTCAAGTTCAATCAGTCTTGTCCCCCATGTTCCCACAAGTGCATCCTGCCTCAGCTTTGTGACAGGTTTATTTATGCTTTTGGTGTGGAAATTATACGTGTGGTTCTTCCAAACATTATTTACAGCTGCCTAATTTTTTCCCTCTACCTCACAGCTGCCAAACTAAAGTAGGTGGGGAGCCATTTTCCTTCTCTAGGTCGGTGAACACCCCCTGTTCTCCACCCCTGCCTTTGAAGATTCCACCATTGCTGCCAAGTCACCCATCTGCAGGAGAACGCTTTGGAGGAAACAGACTTTAAAAAGACACACAAACTGTTATTAGTCCCTGATAGCTTCTCCACAGGAGAGGGAACATGGGACAGAAGTTGGGACTCAAGTTATGTGTGCTGTTTGAATGGAATGCGTGTTGTGTTTTCTGCCTTTGCCTTGGTTACCCAACAACTAAGCACGTCGGACCTTCTGGCCTTCAACCCTATTCCTCCTCCCTTCAAATGTCCTTACTGCTCAATTTGAAGTTTTCCTTAATATGATTTCTGGGAAGTACTTTGGAAAAAATATTGTAGATCTCTGCCAGTTCCTTAGCTGTAAAAAGCAAACATAAAAGACTGTTTGAGGACACCTGTTCAAAGCGTGTTACCCACATTCCACTATGACCTCACGAGACATATACTAGGAGCTGGGAGCTGGGGGGTAGGGAGGCCGTCCTTCCTAATGTAAGTCCTATCATTATAACCCTTAGGGGTTAGACTTGATATTGTGAAGTCCCATGTTTTGTTCTACTCTTGTCCCACTAGTTCAGCCTTCTCCTGTCTCTATGTTCAGTGTTTATTAATTTATTCAACAAAGATTAATTGAGCTGCTATTATGAGACAGACACTGTGTTAGGTGCTGGGGATATAATCAGGAACAAAACAGTTAAAAAATTCACAAAAGAAATTCAGGGGTCATTCACTTTGTGAAGTTTCTAGGGCTCCAGTGATCTGAATAAGACATGTCAATAAACTCCCTGTACAGTGAAATCAAATTGTTTCATTTTGCATTCATTACCTCTAGGAAAGTTGTTATACTATACTTTTTAATTTGTATTATTTTTTACTGTTGTATTATTTTTTTTTTTGCATTTTATAAAAGAAAACTAACAAAACCTGCAAAGCAGTATTTTAAGTTCTTTCATTCTAGTGCTGCTATTGAAACAAACATAAAGTCTCTGAGAATTTGGAATGGTTAGAAAAGTGTTTCAGCTAGAAGCAAAAGAAAAAAGAAGCAGGGAGCATTTGCCAGATTTAACTATAATTCATGAGAATGACTTGAACATTTTCATCTCTAGGAAAATGAAACATCACTGACTATTCACTACAGACAACAGGCAAAGTTCTTGCTGGTTCAGTACATAGAAGCCCTTCAGGAAGAAAAACGCAGTCCTACCACGATTGGGTTGGACAGAGGGAGAATCTGAGTTTAAGATACATGGGTTTGGAAATAAACAGTTCTGTGGCTAATAACATCTTCATGAGCTTAAAAAAAAGACTTCTTGGCCTTTGAAAATCCAGAATCTTTGCCTTGTGAAGAGACAGGACTAAAGTAAAAATAAATGAAGTCTGTTTGAAACTCATGAGCTGCGCCTCTCCTGCTGCTAGAAGCTGGTTAAAAAGCAGTCTGGCTGCAGTTTCCGTGCAAACTCAGCGAATCAAAAAGCAACTTGCAGCCTCACTCCCAGAAGCCATAGAAGCTGGGTGTGTCCCAGAGATGTGTGTCTTGATTCCAGGGAACAGGTGGGGAGAGAGGTCACCGAGGATGTTTCTGGAGAAAGTTATAAATGGGTTTCCTTCTTAATGGGCGCGGGAGGGTGGGTGGGGAGGTGAGAGTTTTTGTGAACAGCTTTGACAAAACTGCTCAGAGTTTAACCTGATACTCAAATAAATTCCTTTGCTTGCATTTCTAGGTATGGAAGAAGAGAAAGAGAAGCCTAAATTGGAATGAGATCCAAGTCTAAACAGAAGAGCTGGACCACTGAAGACTCATTCGCCTCTAGCATTGGCAGTGCAGGAGAGAAAGCTTCACAGGAAGTGATGGCATCAGCCCCCACCTCCCTGCCCCAGAGGGAGGACACCTTTTCTATTAAATATGTACAAAAATAGATGACAGTTGTTTCCAAAGCAACTCACCCTCATTGTGTTTGAAAGAATTCTTTCCAAATTCATTATGATAACATCTTTTTTTCCCTTTTCTAGTTTTGAAATTAAAATTGGTCTTTGGATTTTCATTTTTGCAATTATAACCCCATTTAATCAAGGGAGAGTAAACTTTTCTTGTGTTTCTTGTTGAGAAATACGTTGAAGTCAGAGGGGCAGATGAAGAGGAATTCATTCATGTAGTTAGTCCTCAAGGTGGCTGGAATAATGAACCAAGGCTGCGCTGAGGGCCCTAGAGGAAGCAGGATAGATGTTTCTATTGCAATAACGCCACAGTTGCCTCAAATGGGCAATGTTAGTAATAATCACATCAATTTAGCCAAACCCTGAGTGCATTTGGATCTCCTGATTTAATCCTGCGAACTTTTCCTCGATGCAAACTCTAACTTCAATAAAGACCAAGCAACTCTGAACCCGATGTCTGCTTGGTGCATCTCAAAATCCTGACAGCATTGGTGTCTTATTTTGTTTTTATTATCTGTTCAAAATGGTTTTACTAAACCTGGTTCTTTCCTATAATTTTCTGATTTAAAAAATATGTACCTTTTTGATAGTTCCAAGAAGAATAATTTTTTAAAACTAATTTATAGTCTTTGGACATAATTTTTAAAGTAGGAAATAGAATATTATATAAATTATAAAATATTGCTCAAATATAGGTGTTGATTGTCCCTGCTAAGAGATACCAAGTGATATAAAACCATTCACTCCAAAAATAATTATTAAACTTTAATTGGTAATGTAATTTAAGAAATGATAGAAATCTCTCTCCCTTTCTTTCATTCTCTTTCTCTCTCTCTCTGTCTTTCTCTCACACACACACTCACGCACGTGCACATATACATACATTCTCTTTATTTCTTTTTTCTTCTCTGCAACCATTTCCTAAATGAACCTGTTCATTCTCATTGGCCACTGCCAAGGACCCAGTACCTACATGAAGGGAGGAGAGGAGAAGTTTCTAGGAGGCTCCTGATAATTAATTACTGATAATTCAAAGTAGATATACTTTTAAAGTAAATATGTTCATACTTTACATACATCCAATTTTTTACACATTAAATTATTAAAAATTTCAACCTGAAGGAGTTTAGCTAATAAATAAGATTGTGTAGAAAACATAACACATATCATAAAATATTATGAAAGACCTCCAGCCAAACATATCTGTTAAATCAATAAATATAAAAGGCTTTGATTCACATATTGAAAGAAAAAGGTTTTCAGATTATATCACAAAGGAAAACCCCACTCTATGCTGCATATTGCAAAACAGACACAAAATGAATTATGAATGATTGAAAAGAAAATAGGCAAAAGTACACCTGAAATTGTAAACAAAAAGAACAAGGGTGGTGACTTTAATATGAGACAATGGTGCAATTCAGGCCCAACGTGCTCTATATTTATATGTCCCATTTCTGAGAGCATGGTTGATAGAAATAGAATACATCTAGCAGAATCACCATATTGGGTCCCTAATTCATGGAGTTGGGACTATTAAGTAGAAAAGGTCAAGCAGAAACCCACCAGAACAGAAAAGCAAAGCAATAGCACATCCTTGGAATAATACCACAGTGAGTGCCACCATCTAAGATTCAAAAGGATCCAGAGTTGGTGGTTGCCATCACAACTACATTTAACTTACCTGTTTGACCCATGTTATAGGTCGAATTCTGTCCCTCTAAACTTTACATATTGAAAGCCTAACTCCCAGTACCTCAAAATGGAACTGTATTTGGACATAGGGCCTTTAAAGAGGTGATTAAGATAGAATGAGGCCGTTAGTTGAGCCCTAATCCAATGTCTTATTAAAAAGGGGAAGTTTGGACACACAAAGACACCAGCAATGCACACACACACAGGAAAAACTATGTGAGGACACAGTAAGAAGACAGCCATCTGTGAGCCAATGAGAGAGGCCTCAGAAGAACCCAACCTGCTGACTACCTTGATCATGTACTTCTAGCCTCCAGAACTGTGGGAAAATAAATTTCTGTTGTTTAAGCCACCAATCTGTGATATTTTGTATGGCAGCCCTAGCAGCCTGTGTACAAAAGACTGGTGGATTTTGGAGTATGATAATGAATTATTGTGAACTTACTTAGGTGGTGACTCCACTTAACAGCATCTCTTCCAGAAGAGGTCTCCTTTTTGCTAGAGTAAATCAATACAATCCCCTGTACATGATATGAAGCTGTTAAAATTTTCCTTTATCTTGCAAGGACAGCAATATAGCTTTACTATCTTTTCTCAAGACTATTTCAATTCTGGCTTTATATCATAATTTAGACCACAGTGACCTTGATTGCCTAATCATTCCATGGGATGTCAAGTTTCCATCACATTGATTATATAATACTGCTTGGAGGATGTAACACGTTCCACATGTGCCTTGGTAAGACACGTGTATTAATCTGTTTCTGTTGCTTATAACAGAATACCTGAAACTGGGTAATTTATAAGAAAATGAAACTTATTTCCAACCGTCAGAGGCTGGGAAGTCCACAGGGGGCACAACTGGTGAAGGCCTTCTTAGTGGGAACTCTCTACAGGGTCCCATGGTGAAAAGGGTGTCACTTGGCAAGAATAGGCTGAGCAAGGGCACTAACCTGCTCACTTACTCTCCATATAAAGCTATCCGAACCATGCCCATTACTCCATTAATGGATCAGTTCATTCACTAGGGTATAGTACTCACAATCTAATCACCTCTTACAACTTCTACTTTTCAAATACCATAACTGGATTTCCCACCCTCTTAACACTGTTACAGTGGAGATCAAGTTTCCAATACATGAACTTTTGGGAGACACATTTGCATGTCAGAGCAACACATGCATGTCAGAGGATAATAGGTAAATAGCCCCCCCCACAAAAAAATTCAGGGGTCATCCACTTTTGTGAAGTTTCTAGGGTTCCAGTGATCTGAATAAGACATGTCAATAAACTCCCTGTACAGTGAAATCAAATTGTTTCATTTTGCATGCATTACCTCTAGGAAAGTTGTTATACTGTACTTTTTTATTTGTATTATCTTTTACTGTTGTATTTTTTTTTCTGAATATTTTTAATCTGCAGTTGGTTGAATTCATAGATGCAGAACCCACAGATAGGGAGCACTGAGTATCACACTGAATGTGATTTAATGTACCACATTGAATGTGTTGTTCTTATCCGTAGATCACAACTAGAGAAAAATTAGAGTTATAAAATTAAAATTTAAAAGGTATAACTATCACAATTTGCAGACGATATGATTTTAAACTAACACCCACAAACATCCTGTTCCAGTTATTTACTATTGCCAGTAAACCAACCCAAAACTTAATGGCTTAAAACAACATTGATTTTGCTAATGAATCTGCAACTTGGGCAGGACGTGGTAGAATAAGCTTGTCTATGGGCCGCTGGGAGTCTGCTGGGATGACTTGAAAGCTGGAGGCTAGAGCCATCTGAAGGCTCACTTACATATCCGATGACTGCTGCTAGCTATGGACTGAGACCACAGCTGAGGCTGTGACTGGGTCAAGTGTACGTGGCCTTTCCATGTGGCTCCTTGGCCTCATCCCATGTGGCTGCATGTTGTTTCTATGTGGTTGCTTGGCTTTGTCACAGTATGTTGGCTGGATTCCAGCAGGTCCGGGTACAAGGTATATTATTTAATATGAAGTAGCTTCAGAAGTCATATAGTGTCACTTCTGCTATAGTCATAGTCCGGCCCAAATTCAAAGGGAGGGAACATAGATCCCACGTTTCGATGAAGTATTTATGTTACATTATAAAAAGAATATATAGGATTAGGAGATATCGGTGTCTAGATTTGTAAACTACAATCTACCACACACATCCAAAATAATAAACTGAAAAATGACTTTAAAATTAAGATAATTTAATAAGACAATAAGGTATAAAATAAATATAGGCAAATCAATAGTTTTTATATATACAAGATGGAATGGGAATTATAATGGAAGAAAATGTTCCATTTACAATAGCAACAACTTTATGAAGAAAATTATAAAACTATTAAATGACACAAAAGAAGGTTTGAACAAGTGGAAACACATACCATGTTCTTAAAAGCAAGACTGTATATCATAAAGATGCCAAGTGCCACATTAATTATAAATTCAGCATGATCCCAATTAAAATACCAACCTTTCTTTGTATTCATTTATTTATTTATTTTTGAAACTAGACAAATTAATCCTAAGGATCATATGTAAAAATTAACAAATGAGAATTGTTAGGAAAGCTCAGAATAAAAAAAAGCCAAGAGAAAGGACTAGAAGACAACCCCAACAAAACGTTAAAATGTATTATAAAAGCTTCATAAAATACAGCAGAATGGAACTGACTATGAATATAACTGTTATAAATAGATATAAATAAATATAAATAGATCAATATTGAACAAAATAGATCAATAATAAAAATGACTACATATGGGAATCTAGAATGTAATAAAAGCTGTACCTCAAGTCAGTAAGGAAGGATAGAGTATTTAATAAATATCACTAGGACAAATGGAAAGCCATCTGGATAAAAAAATAAAAGTTGGATCCATACCTGGCACTTTTTACCCCAAAACATTTTGAACAAAGATTTAATATTTAAGAAAAAGTAGAAGGAGAAAACTTGGAGTTTTCTAGGAATGGGACAAGCCCTTCTAACTATGAATTGTAATCTAATAATCATGAAATAAGATTAATAAATTCAATTACCATAAAACCCCAAAACTCCTGCATTGCAAAAACTGAAGCAAAGACAAAATACATAAACTAGGGGGGAAAACTGCAACTTACATAACAGATGGGCTTATCTTCCACGTACAAAGAAAGTTCTAAAAAATAAAAAGAAGAAAATAATAACCTAATAGGAAAATAATGGCAAAGAACATGAATAGTTCAGAGGAAAAGAAATGAAAGTATCTCTCGAATATGTGAAGAGAATGCAACCTCAATCATAATAAGAAAAATGCAAATTAAAGCCACACTGAATATCGTTTTTACATCTGGGACTGGCAAAAGTCCTAAAGCTTGACAACATCCTCTACTGGAGGGGGTATGAGACTATAGGCACTAATTGCTTGTGCGAGTACAAATAGGTGCAATCTCCATAGAAAGCAATTCTTTTGTATCTCTTAAAATTATGAAAGCACAGATCACTTGACCTAGCAATTCTATTTCTCAGAATTTGTGCTAACAGACATATTTCTACATGTGCTAAATCTATTAATTGCAGCAAAATTTGTAATAAAAAAAAAAACAGAAACGATTGAAATGTTAATAATAGGAAACTGGTCTTACAAAATAATAGTCACTTTACTCAATAGAATACTCTAGAACTCTACAAAAAGGGAAGAAGGGCAGGGAGAAATGATGACACTTTCTCTCTGCACTGATACGAGAAAATCTCTAAAAATCTACTTAAACTTTAAAAAGAAATATATTGGATAGTGTGTATAGAACACCACCTTTCATGCAAAAAAGATGGGGAGGGGGACAGAAGAAGGGGTCTTATATATACATAAAGAAACTTTGGAGGGATACATAAAAGCATAAAAGGTTATCTGTTTAAGTGGTTGATGGTGAAACAGTACTGACGGGAGACAGTTTGGGGACATGTTGTTCATTATACACATTATTTACTTATTTATTTTGAAAAAGTTATATTACTTATTCTAAAAAGGTAATTACTTAATTTTAAACCCAGCACTTTAAGGAAAGAAAAGAAAGTCAAAGACAAAAATAAAAATGCAATTGCAAGCTATTCAGAAAATAATAGCAAAACACCTTACAATAAAACTTACTAGATGTAGCCTTAGAAAAAATATATAGCTTTAATTTTATTTTTATACAAAAATTAAATGAAAAAAACAAGCTACATATTCAGCAGCAGAAGTAAAAAACATAAAAATAAATCTTAGAGAAATATAAGAAAGGAACTAATAAAAATAAAAGATATAAAATAAGGCAGCAGAAAAACACCAGAATTGATAGATAAATAAAAGTTGATTAATACAGTACCTCAGCTATACAAATATCAATAAAATATGCAAATTGCTGACATGTTAACTGAAAAGAAAGAGAAATAAATACTTGACAAAATAAACACAGTTGTGAAGAAAATTTTTAATTGTAAAAATATGTTTTATAGCTCTATGAAAACAAATTCTTGGAACACAATGAAATGTTCAAAATACAGGGAAAATGGACTCAGTAAGAATTAGAAAGTCCTAACAAACTGATATTTGAGGAAGACACTTTTTAAAATAAATTTTCAATTAATTATCCCAAAAAAAGGAGTTGGATCCAGAGTGTTTTATGAGCAAGTTCTTGAAAACTTTCAGGTAACAATTCTCATGCTTTTTAAATTGTTCCAAGATTACAGAATGATGAAACACTTCCCAAATTATTTTTTAAAGTTACTATTACCCTCAAAAAAGCCAACAAAGCAAAAAAATTTTTCACTTGTCTTAACTAAAGTATTAGCAACATAAATCCAACACTGTGTAATTTTTCATCACTAAATAAATTTATTATAAAAATTCAGGGATGTCTCAATACTAGGATTTTCATTAAAAATATTATCTCAATAATGCACAAAATAAAAACATATGATTCTCTATATAGTTGCTCTCAAGTAGTTGGGAAACACTATTAGTAAAATAAAAATGTAAAAATATCTACATATCGTGATAATAGTGATCTCAAATGCCAAAGGCCTTAAGGTCAGAAATTAGACAAAGATATCCACAACGCTGTTGTTGTTCATATTTTTCTGAGATGTTTGAGTATGTTAGATCTGTCTTCAAAAGAATTATATTTTGACCTTCAATCAAAAAGTTTTATTTTAAAAAAAAAGTTATACATAACTACAGAATTGACAAGATTAATGGAAAAGAAAATTCAATGTATGAAAAAGCAAGAAAGAAGCAAAACCAGTATTTAAGAGGAAAACATTTCTCCAGATGACTCTCAGAAGAGGAAACCTCAAGGAGCGCAATATTTTTAAGGAGTCGCTGGGACAATTCCTCTGGGACCTTGTGACTACTTCTCTCTTCTAGCAAGTAACATTTTCTGATTTGGCCACTTAACTGATACCTTCGAGATTTAGATAGAAAACTGATAAAACTTACAGTACAGCAGTTTGGATTTATGCATCACTGCTATATGGGAAATACAAGATGTCATTAGATTTGGGGTTTGGTTTTGTTTCCTCTTGGTGGGTTATTTTTTCTTTAGGAACCCCAGTCCCTGAACCCTGTCCACACAGCAGGACGCCAGTGCTGTCTATCCAGGCGCTCAGAATGCACCAAGACATGCTCACCAAGATATACCCACCAAGCCCAGGTGCTGCTAATGCACCCACGGACCCATCACAGCAACTCAGCTTGTCCAGGAGCAGAGCCCACAGGGTGACTCTACCTACTAGTCTGTAATCACTAAGCAGTGACAAAAAATAACCTGGACCTCCTGCTTTCCCCCACCAGCTCTCAAGAGAATGTGTTTTACATTCTCTGCGCCTGCATGTAAAGACCAATCCACAATCTGCCATCCTACGGGAGAATGTGCTTCTAGCTACACTTCTGGGAAAAGAAAATTAATAATTAATTAATGCAAATAAATAGAAGAACTTTTGAGAAGAAATTGTACCTAAGATGCAAAGCAATAAAAAGCTTCTGAAATTATATTTTAGACTTAATATAGCACTCAACATAAAACCAACAGAGCACAAAATTTCATTTATCATAAATAAAATACTAACAACATAAATCTAATACTACTATAAAATAATAATTTTTCATAATCAAATAATACATACATTTTCCCTAAGGGACATTTTTAAAAAGACTTGAATAAAATGTAAAAATATACTAAATTCCAGGAAAAAAGACTCCATTTTTTCAGCACCACACTCTCCCGAGTGAGCCACGGGCCGGCCCGAAAAGACTCCATTTTTTAAAGATGTTATTTCTTCCTTCAAATAATTTGTAAGTAGTATAGTACATAATTTCATTCTAAAGTTGCCAAAGATTTTTTTAATGTAAAAAAGGAATAAACAGGTAAAACAACAGAAAAAAATCTTCACAAAGTCCAGTAATTAAAGTATATTTGCACTGTTAAAAAAAATACTATATTGGGCTGACCCCATGGCGCACTCGGGAGAGTGCAGAGCTGGGAGCACAGCAGTGCTCCTGCCGCGGGTTCGGATCCTATATAAGGATGGCCGGTGCGCTCACTGGCTGAGCGCGGTGCAACCGGTCACAAAAAGACAAAAAAAAAAAAAAAAAAAAAAAAAAAAAAAAAAAAACTATAAAAATGCAATAATTGAAATAGTATGGGTGTGTCTCAAAAATAGAGAAAAAGTCAATGAAATAGATAGCAGGCCAAGAACCAGGCCCTAGTACACATACAAATTTATTATCTTTACTATAAGATAGCATTTCAAATTAGTAAGTGTATAATAAATTTTTCAATATGTGGTGCTATAACAAATAAATACCTATCTGATAAAAAAGAAAAAGTTAGACTCCTCCCTTAAACCACACGCACACACACACACACACACACACAAAGTGGATTAAATAATTAAATGTGAAAAAGTAAGAAAGACAAAATAAGAAATAATAAAATAATAAAGAATAAAATAAATATAAGAAAAGATAGGTGAATATCTGCTCCTATAATAGAAATGGAGAAAGTATGAATATATATTATATAGTAAAATATATAACATATTTATATGTATTAGAAAATTTAATCTACAGGTCTGGTAGCTGATATGCTATGAGGTAATTGAGAGAAAATGATCTAGGATGGGCTCAAAACAATAATACCACTATCTTCTTAAACAGGAAACCTGGAGAAAGACAAGGCTGGAGTGGGATGTGATGATGAGCTCAGCTCTGGATTTTTCTGTATGGGGTCAGGGGCTGTTTCATTGAAATTGCAGGGGACAGAATCCAGATTCCAAAGGATTAAGGAGTTAGTGGCTCAGTGTATGGTAAAGTAGAGATAACAATTTCAGAATACTTTTTTCAAGAGTACGTCTTCCACATATAGAACAAAGGCTAAGAGGGAAACATGCATGGAAAGTGGATCCTTAGCTGGTCACTTTACTGCGTTAGACTTAGGAAGAAACACCTCTCCCACTGTCACTGGAAAGAAGGAGAAAGGGATGCATGCCCTTGGGAATGAGTTTGTAGGACAAAGGATAAAGTTCATAGACTTCTTTCTGATGGCTTTCATGGCTGCGATTTTTCCTCAAAGCATTGCCTGAAGAGAGTGAGAGAACAGATGAAGGGGTTGGAGTTTATAATACACCCTGAAAATAACAGCATGGACTGTGGACACAGAGAAGGCCTTCCAGGCTACACTGACAGCCTAGAAGAGGTTGAAGACCATAAATTTACTTTAACGAGGACCATTTGGGATTGGATTTCCTCCAGGAGAGTTCAGTAGGCCAGGCAGAGTAAAGAAATTAAAAGTTGGTTTAGAAGAGTAGGTGCCACAAAAAGACAAGCAGGTGAGAGTAAGGGTATTGGCATGAGAGTGGTTGGAAGGATGAATCATGGGGTCAAGACGGAACAAAGAAAGAAAAACAGAGCACAATGTTGGGTTACAATAAAATGGTCCAGAAGTTGGCAGTCTGTCTCAATAAGGTTGGAAACCAGATATACAAAGGAAATGAGGGCAATAGACAGAAAATCATGATCAGAACTTAACTGTTGGGTTTAACCATTTAGACATGCATGAGATCACACTGTGGTGCGGTAGTAATGCCCACCCCCAGATATCCACATCCTAATCTCCAGAACCTGTGAATACTTTATCCTTCACAGTAAAAGGGACTTTGAGATGTGATTGAGTTAAAGATCTTAAGATGAGGAGGTTATCCTGAATTATCCAGTGGGTCTGGCTCAATTACAAGGGGCCCTATAAGAGAGAGACAGGAGGGTCAGAGTGAGAGAAAGAAATATGATGATGATAGCCAAGGTCAGACTGATGCAAGGAAGGGCTCATAAGCTAGAGAATACACAGAAGCTTGAAAAGGCCAGGAAACAGATCTTTCCCTAGAGCTTCAAAGGGAATACTACCCTATTGACACTTTGATTTTAGGACTTCTGACCTCCAGAAATTTTAGGTAATAAGTGTGTTTTAAGCCACTAAGTTTTTGGTAATGTTTTTATAGCAGTAGTAGGAAACGAATACATATGGCATCATTAGGCATTTTTTATATATTTACATGGGCTATTCTTATACTGTGCTAAAAAAAAAAAAAAGTGAGGAGACGTCATCAAAATGGTGAAATAGTCCCCAGCATCACTTTCTTCAGTGACCAATTAACTTACAACTATTAAAACAAAGACTGCCCAGGGACTGCCTGAGCTCAGGGGGAGAGGAGGAGAGACCAGCAGAGTTCGTGATGGCAGGAGAAGCAATGAGAGGAAGAAGAAACTGCTCTGAACATTTCAAGCCCTGCCATTTGGGGACAGGCCCTGTGAGGGCTGGGAAGAAGTTGTAGTACATGGAGCAGGAACCAGCAAAAGCCACAGCTGAGCCCTTTGCATGAAGTTGCCCAGAGTCTGCAGGGGAGACGAGGGCCTCAGAGCACACTATACCAGCCCTCAGGCCAATGAGATCACTGACAAGGTTCCTTTGGACCCACATGGGCACGTGGGGATGCAGCCAACAGAAGAAAGGAGCCATGCAAAGACCAGTGAGTCATTAAGAGGGACCCACACACAGCCCATGCCATGGGAAGCATTTGGAGTGTGGGAGGGAGGCTGGCCTGTGGAGGAACATTGGAGCACAGTGTGGGCAGCTGATGTGCCTTCTAATCAGCACAGGCCCACTCAGCGGAGAGGCACAGTTTGCTGCAAAGACTCAGTTTCAGGCCAGAATTTCCACACATCCCAGATGTACCTCACCTCAAAAGACCCAGAAGTGATTAAAAGGCCAACAATTATAACCTATGCCACACAAAAAGCCTTCCCCAGAGAATCAGCAGCAAAGCAGCAGTTTAGCTCAACCACCGAGCTCAAGTGCTGGTCCCCACAGGAAGTTCCACCAATTTTGGAATTAACCAAAGGACAACAAATGACTTTCAGTGCAGAGCTTAAGTGGTGATGGTACATAATAATCCAACAGAGAACTGGGGAAAAAAAAAATACAGATCAGAGGCAAAGCTCTGATATTAACCAATAAAAGTCTAACAGCACCAAAGAACACCTACAAAACCCAGAAGAGGTAGTAGACTCCTCAAATGCCCAGGCATCAACATAAAGACACAAAGATCAAGAAAGAAAAGAGGAATATGACACCATCAAAGGAAACAAACCAAGCACTAGCAATGGAGCCAGAGGAAGAAGTGGATTTATGAAATGTCTGAGGATGTTATGGAGTCATAAGAAAACACAGATGGAAAATGAAATGATATCTGGAAACCATCAAAGAGCAGAATGACAAACTGACAAGGAATTGAATCAAGTTTTTAAAAATTAAATAGAAATTCTAGAAATAAAGAATACATTATCTGAACTGAAAAACTTGATAGAATGCTCCAACAGCAGACTTAATCAAACTGAGGAAAGAATCAGTGAGCTCAAAGATAAAACATATGAAATTATCAAACCAGAGGAGTGAAAACAAAAAAGAATTAAAAAAAAGAAACAGAAATACAGCAAATATGGGACTCCCTCAAGTGAAATAACCTCCATATAATTGGCATAACCAAAGGAGAAGAAAAAGGAAGAGATGTAGAAACCATATTCAAGGAAATAATGGCTGAAAATGTCCCAAGTATGGAGAAAGCTGACAGCATCCAGGTACAGGAAGCTTAGAGGTCACCAGTCAAATCCAATCCCAAGAGGAACACCCAAGGCACATCATAATGAAATCATCAAAAACCAAAGACAAGGAAAGGATACTAAAAGCAGCTAGAGAAAAGAAACACATAACATTCAATGGAGCCTCAATATGTCTCTCAGGGGATTTCTCAGTAGAAACTATAAAGACCAGAAGAGAATGGAATGAATGATATATTCAGGGTGCTGAAGGAAAAAGACTGTCAGCCAAGAATTCTGTATCCAGCAAACCTAACCTTCAAATATGAAGGAAAAATACCATCTTTCTCAAACAAACAAAAACTAAGGGAATTCACCGACACTAGATCTGCCTTACAAAAAATGCTAAAGGGAGTTTTTCAATCTGAAAGATGACAATGCTAAGGAGAAACAAGGAAACATTTGAAGGTACCCAACTCATTAGTAAAGTAACTTCACAGACAACCTCGAATACTCCAGTGTCATAAGGGGGATGAATGGAACTGCTTATGTCCTTAGTATGAAGACTAAAGGACAAAACTAACAAGGCAATAACAAACACAACAACCATAGAAGAGATAGGCAATATTAAAAGATGTAACTTGAAACAACAAAATGTCAAAAAAATTGTGGAGAGAGGGGGATGAAGCCAAAGCATAGAGCTGGTTTTGGTTCTTCCTTTTTTCTTAGATATCAAAATTAAGTTGTTATTCGTCCAAAATAATCTATTATAAGTATAACATATTTCTTGTAAGCCTCATGGTAACCATAACACAAAAACTTATGAGACACACTAAAAATAAATAGTGAGAAATCAAAATGAGTCAGATACAGAAAGACAAGTACTGCATCGTCTCTCACAGGAGTAGAGAGTGGAATAACGGTTACCAGAGGCTGGAGAGGAGTGTGGTGGCAGGGAGAAGAAGTGTGGACCAGCGGGCACAAACCTGTGCTGGCTACGCTAAGTGAACCACTGTGCAGCATGTGCATGTACTGAGATAACACACCGTACCCCACAAAAAATCAGTATAAATAAACTTGAAAAAAGAAAAAATAGGTGGCAAAACACAGGATATGGCCTGTGGGCCATAGTTCGCTGATGCTTGTTCTAGTACATTCATTTTTACAAGTCTGGAATACTCCATTATATAAGTTTACCAAAATGTAATTATTGTGTTTTTGATGTATGTTCAGGTTGTTTGTAATTTTCACTCTTACAAACAATGTCATAATTTTCTTAGGCTTTTTTTAAACCACATAGTAATAACCACAGGGTAATATCTAAAACTCATGTTTGTGATTTTCTAATAATTGATGACCAACACTGTTGTCCCTCACTACACCTAACCACTTTTCTAATGCTGGCAAGTTGGTCAAGATCATTCGAACTCACCTGATTTATTGAAATGGAAGTGCTAAGAATCATTGAATCCCCATGGAAACAGCATTTGCCATTCAAAGATATTTATGCATTCATGACTGATCAACAAAGCAATGGAAATTTTTAAGACAGATGACCCTAATTTTGAGGACAAGTCCAAGAATTTTGGAGTAATGACAAATGCATATGCTATAGGGAGATTTGCTAGGAAGAGAAAGACTAGTCTTATGTCTGAGCTTCATTGAAAACATGTATTTTTCAAGCCTCAGTCAAAATAGTACATGCAGTAAAATCCTCTCAAGAGAATTTCGCAAGTGTGTAAAACCAAACACAATATAAAAGCTTTTTAATGCTACGTTTGGTTTCACATGTTTGCACAAGCATATTAATAAGTTTGATTAAATAATCTCAACAGAAATATAAGCAAGAACAAAACATTTATTTTCAAGCAGCACAAAATATTCTGGGCCCTCAACCCTGCATCCTGACTAAGCCAGACATCTTATCTCTTCATCCCATTCAGTTTTAATATTTAATCCTGTGCTTTTTGAAATCGAAAACTCTGACAAAACTCTTTCTTTCTTCTCTTTCTCTTCCTTGTGCCTGGGGAAGAGGTGGAATGACCTGTGTTTACATAGCAGATGACATCAGAGGTGGCGAGTCCCTTCTCTGCCTCTCAATCCAATACCGAGGGACTGAAATCAAGTGCTGGCAATGGCTTTTGAGTGGAGATGAAATTGTTAGCTCTTCAGGGAGCTCTACAAGGGCCCATTCTTGCACAGTCCCCCTGTCATCATCTCCCTGTTACCATGGCAACAAGCAATCCACCCAAAAGTCTCTGCTGCCGGCAACCCCCAGCTACCTTGCATGTATCCATCACTCCTTGCCAAGCCAAAGGTAGGAACACAGTTTGCCCTGGGGCTCTCTCTCTGAGCTCCATCAGCAGCAGCACAAGTGGCACACAACCACACCCCCTCCCGCACCGTTCCTGGGGAGGGAAAAGGCATTGTTAGCGCTTCATGAACTCTGCTTCCTTCAAACGTCTTATATCCTTGTCCCCTCTGTATCATTTAATCTATTCAAATCAGAGGAGTGGGGTTTAAGAAACTAGTTCTGCTGGATGCCTTCTGTTACTAAATCCCACATTGTAGGACTGGCATCAAGAAGGCATTTCTCTCAACTTAAAAGGTGAGACATTTGGCAAGTTTTACCCTGAACTATGGACTTTCATTGGCAGTTCTGGGGAAATACAAATGACCGTCATCACCACTTTACCACTTTTTTAAAATATTAATTTAATACTGTGGTCATCTTTAATTTTCAAATCTTTATATTACCAAATGTTTTTCCAATAACAGATGCCCAATTTATAACATTGTGTCTCTAAGAGTTAAGTTTTTCATTTAAACTGGCTCAAGTTGAGACCATAATCGTAGCACTAATTAAGTTATAATTCGAGAGCTCACTGTATTGATTTCAAGACTTAAGATGAAACTCTGGGATAAAATGTTTTCTGAGAGCTAGAGGTAGTAGACACCAGAAGAGGAATTTTAAGAATAAATAGAGTTTACCATTTGTGAGAGAGCTGGGTAATCTGCAGCAGTTGCTCTTACTCAAAGCAGAATACTGAGGCAAAGTTCAAAGTATATTGTGTCCGGGGAATGTTTGCTTCCTGCCATAAAGAAATAATAGGGTCTGGAATCAACACACACACACACACACACACACACAACTGTACATAACTACAAAAAATTGATAAAATATAATGAAAACAAATTTTTAGACATTGGTCCACAGAACTGCTTAGAACTACAATTCCCTGAAGAAAAGGAAATGAACTATGTGAGCCCCGGCTCTTTGCCTAGAGGCAATTTCCAGATTTTAGCACTAGGCAGAGAATCCCAAACAAAGCCTGGAGGTCTCTCTGAGTTAAGGAGACCAGAATTCAAAAAGACTGAGGTGACTAGAATTTATGGAGCAGAACACTGGATATGAGGGAGCCATGAAGAAAAAGGAGCTCCAGAAATGTGCATGGGTCCCCTCCAGTCTTTGGCTAGACACAACATGCACGTGACTAGGGTGAAACTCGACAATTGGGGTAGAGAACCATTCCTGAGTTGCTATAAACTGAATAAATCCAAGAGCTCCCATACGGCCGGAAACCATTCCTGTTCCCACCAGCCAGAGTGAAGAGGCTTCGCTTAACACACAACGCATTCTGCAAAAACCCTAGAAGGGTCAGGCAGTAGTCACAGTTCTGGAGTAAAGGTTACTCTAGACCCATTTAAAAAAAAGGAAAATAAGAAAAAGGAAGGAAATTCTGACACTTACTACAACATGGATGAATCTGGAAGAAATTATGCTAAGTGAAATAAGCCAGTCACAAAAGAACAAATATTGTATGATTCTACTTATATGAAGCATTTACAGTGATCAAATTCATAGAGATGTTCCCAGGAGCTATGGGGTTATTATTTAATGGATACATAGTTTTAGTTTCACAAGACAAAGATGGTGACGGTAGCACAAAAATGTAAATGTATTTAATGCCACCGAACTGTGCCTTAAAAATGGTCAAGATGGTACATATTATGTTCTGTGTATTTTACCACAATTTTAAAAGAATTAAAAAAAATTTTAAAAGCCTCAAAATTATTCAGCTAATCTTCAGTAACTTTATTCCCTGCCAGAATAAATCACAACACTCTTTAAGGAGTACCAATTTTTAAAAAAAAGCAAACACCCAAGACATAAAACTTACCATGGCTGGTATCCAATCAAAATTTCTACACATGCCAAGACACGGAAGAACTTGTCCCAAAACCAGGGGGGAAATCAATCCATAGAAACAGACCAAGAATTGATAAAGACATTAAATTAACAGACAAGGACATTAAAACAACTATTATAAATATACTCCATAAAAGCAGAGGGAAAAATTAACATGACTTGAAGGCAAATGGAAGATATAAAAATGCAAACAAAATGTTTAAATATGAAAATTACATTGGATGGGATTAACAGAGACTAGAAACTGCAAAGGGGAAAGAATCAGTAAATGTGAAGACATTGCAATAGGAATGATCCAAACTGATGCAGAGAGAATTAAAAGGATGAAAAAAAGAACATGGACTCAGTGACCTGCTGGACAATATTTTTGTAACTGGAGAACCATAAAAAGAGGAGAGAAAAGGGAGAGGCAGAAAAAATATTTGAAGAAATAATGGCAGAAAATTTTCCAAATTGGTTGAAAACTATAAACCCAGGAGTATAAGCTTAACAAACACCATGCAGGATAAACAACAAAGAAAAACAAATCCTGAGAGATAATAATCATATTGCTGAAAACCACTGATAAAAAGAAAAGTCTTAAAAGTATCCATAGGAAAAAAAAGGCACATTATACAGAGGGAACAAAGAATTATCGTAGGTTTTTGTCAGCCCAAAGACAATAAAAAGACATATTTAAAGTGCCAAAAGAAAATGATGGTCAACCTAGAGTTACAAACTCAGAAAAATGTTTCAAAAATTAAGGCAAAATAAAGATTTTTTTCAGACAAACAAAAATTGAGAGAATCTATTATCAGCAAAACTACACTACAGGCTGAAGGCAAAGATATCAGATGCAAATTTGGATCTCTACACAGAATGAAAAACATTAAAAATGGCAAATTTGTGGGTAAATATAACTAATTTTTTCATCTTATAGTCTCATTAAAGATAGTGAATGTTTAAAGCAAAAATAAAACAATGTGTTGTAGGGTTTAAAATACATGTAGAAGTAAAATGCATGAAAACTTACAGCACAAAAATTGGGAGGGAGGAAATGAAAGTATACAGGTGTAAGGTTTTTCTGTAATTCATAAATTGATATAATATTGTTTGAAAGTAAACTGTTAAAAATTAAAGGTGTGATCTGTGAACCCTAAGGCAACTACTAAATAAGGAAAGTACGGCTAATAAACCAATGATGGAGACAAAATGGAATACTAAAAATACCCAGTAATGGAAGCATTCTGTATCTTGATTGTGGTGATGATTCCATGGGTGTATGAAACTGTCAAAACCAAATAAATTGTATACTTTAAGAGGATAAAGTTTATTGTACATTAATTATTTCTCTATAAAGGTAATAAGTAATAATCTGATGGAAAGCAAGAAAAAAGAGAAAGAAACATAAAATAGATGAGACAAATAGAAAATAAATTATAAGATTTTAGGCTTAAACCCAACTATTTAATAATTACATTAAATGTAAATAATCAAAATATTTTAAATACTTCGATAAGAAGCAAGAAATTTTCTAAATAAAAAGCAAGACCAAACCATGCTCTACCCACAGGAAATTCATTTTAAAAATAAAACATGAGTTAAAAGTGAAAGGATTGCAAATATATACAATGCACCACTAGTCATAAGAAAGCTAGAATAGCTATATTAATAACAGACAAAATAAACTTCACCCTAAAGAATATTACCATAAATAAAGATGAACATGTTATAATAACAAAATGTTAATTCATCAAGAAGACATAACAATCTTAAATGTAAATGCATCTGACAATAGAGTTTCAAAATATATGAAGCAAAAATGAATAGTTTTGAAGGAGAAATAGACAAATCCATAATTACAATTAGATATTTTGATGTTCCCCTCTCAGTAATTAATAGAGCAATTAGACAAGAAATCAATAAGGATATAGAAACTAAAATAATACTATCAACTAACTTGACCTAATTGACATTTATAGAACACTCTACCTAACAACTGCAGAATACACACTCTTTTCAAGTGCACACAGTATTTACATTAAGATAGACCGTACACTGAGCCATAAAACAAGTCTCAATATATTTTAAAAGGACTGAAATCATGCTGTCTATTCTTCAACTACAATGGAATGAAATTGAAAATTCAACATATCAAGACTTGTGCGCTGACGCTAAAGCAGTGTTTAGATGGAAATCTATAGCTGTAGATGTTTACTTTAGAAAAGAAAGATTAAAATCAGTGCTCTAATCTTCCACCTTAAGAAGGTAGAAAAAAATAAAAATAAACTTGAAGTCAAGGAAGGAAAAAAATAAGAATAAGAGCAGAAATGAATGAAATAGAAAATGGTCAGGAAATAGAGAAAAACAATGAAAACAAAAGCGGGTTATTTGGACATATCAATATAATTGATAAACTTCTAGCTAGACTGATCAAGAAAAAAACATATTTACAAATTTCAAGCATAAAAGAAGGGAAATCCTACTCTACACAAGAAATCCTACGTACATTAAAAGTGTAATGAATGACTTTATGCCAATAATTTCAATTGAAATAAAATGGACAAACTCATTGAAAAGCAAAAATTACAAAAATTACAAAGATGAACTGAAGAAGAAATAGAAAATGTGAATAGCCCTATATAAATTGAGGAAATTTAATACCAGCAAAAATAACTCCAGGCCCAGATGGCTTCACTGGTGAATTCTATCAAATGTTTAAAGAAAAAAATGATACCAATTCCACACAAACACATACAAACCATAGAAAAGAGGGAGAGCCTCCCAACTCATTGTATGACGTCAACATCACCCTGACATCCAGCACCACCCTTAGACCCAAGGAAGCAGGCCTCTGCTCTGGGCCTTTATGCCTCTAGGACCCCATCTGAAGTGCCATCCTCTAGATTTTCTAAGTCACCCCTTTAGTACCTGGGATCCATAGAGGCTGGCAATGCCATCTGGGTGGGGTGCCTTGAGCTTGGACTGGGACCCTGTGGATTCTGTTCTTAGAGTCTTCCTTTTCTGAACCTCTGCCCTGCACATGGGGCTAACTAGATGCCCCAAGGAGTTCAGGGACTCATGCCTATGAGATCAACCCAGGAACCCATGGCAAAGTTCCAGTCCCAGGAGGTAGCCCCCAGCAAGCAGATTACTCCCTCTGCGTAGTACTATATTGCTTTTTTGGGATCATTGCAATATTGGGCCTCCAGAATGGTGCTGGCATGTTGATGTTAAGCAGCTCTCACGTATATCAGACCCAGAGCAAAGGTGGGACTCTGGGCTACCAAGAAGTCACTGTCAACCATGGGTTTGAGCCACATGTCTGGACCTGTGCCTTGACTCTCATCCATCTACATTCTGATGGCGATGCTGCCCACGATCACAGCACCCGAAGGCAGCAGGTATCTTTTGCCAGTGGTGACAAGAATCCTTTACCCTGTACACTGCCCACCTCTCACACCCAGGTTGGTCACCCAACCCCTATTGCAGGCTCCAAACAGCATGCCAAGCAACCCCTGGAAGTGGTTATACCTGTTTTCTCTGGGAGCTTTTGAGGTCATCGCTCTGCAGTACCAGTTGGCATTCTGACTGATGTCCTCTCTTGCCTCTGACTGGTGCGGTTGTGCTTTCCCAGGATGATTTTAAGTCGTGCCAGATGAGGAACGGATATTCCTCACACAAATGGGACTGAACTTACTCTATCCACAAGGCCCCCTCTATCCTCCTTGCTAGCGGCTGAGTGTGGAAGGAAGGCAGCAGTGTGGTCAACGGTAAAGAGACAGCATTCTAGAAATGCACTGATTATAGTCTAAAGGCTTCTACATTTATGCTATAAGATCCCAACATAACATGACAGAAAACAAACTATTATTCACATTTTCCTGCACATGTGTTTGTGGCCATCATCGACAAAGCACAGCCACAGTTTTACTATGTCTCATTGGAAGCCAGTATTCATGGGTAGCAGGTGGATGATGTGGCATCATAAGTATTGATGTAACCAACATTAAACAAAGGAATGGCAGAGGGAAGAAGGTCTATGTTGTTTCAATGCAAACAAGTTTTGGCATTGTGAGTAATCAGTATTGCTACATTTTTTCAAGATGGTAGATAGGAAATAACCAGAAACAATGCCTCTGATGATAAAGAACTGGAAGAGATGGTTCTTGGACCCAAGAAGGAAGAAATGGATACTACAAAGAAACTATATACACACTGACTAAACAATAAACAAGAGTACCTCCTCTCTACCTGTTTTTCTAAATCTTCACTATACTTCACATAGGCCCATGAATTTTGTATTGTAATATGTTTTGAATCAAATTGTTTATATAGACAAAGTCCTGGAAAAAATGTTTGCCTGGAGCCCTACATTATTCTAGGGACATTCCTGCTAATATCAAAACCAAACACATCACACAAAAAAGAAACCTACAGACCAATATCCCTCAAAATCATAAACACAAAAATTGTTAGCAAAATATTAGCAAGTTGGATCCAGTAAAATATAAAAAGGATAATATACCATGAACAAGTGAAGTTTATCCCAGTAATACAAAGTTTGTTTAATATGTAAAAATCAATCAATTCAGTGCATTAGCTGAATAAAAGAGAAAACATATGATGATCTCAACAGATGCAAAAAAGCATTTGACAGAATTAAACTTCCATTAATGAAAGTGTTTTGTGCCTAGCAGATGGGCCTGGGCCACAGGACCTTCTGAAATAGAGAAAGGCCTGATCCTGGTGGGGACTGATTCATGATGTGCACCTACCACATATCATTACAGACCTGAGGGAAACAAAGCTCAGGGAGGAGCAGTACAAGGGCCCACTGCTGGTCAGTGACAGTGCTAGGATTCAGATGCTTTCCTGCCTGTCTCTAGAGCACATCTCTTTCCCCATACCACAGTGTCTCCATTGCAAAAAATAGCTGACTTCATTGAGTGAAACTGCATATACTACTATTAGAAAAAAAAGGAAAAATATAAATACTATTTCCACTAATAATAAAATATTTATTATGTCTATTGAGATGTTCATGAGTGTATTTTTGAGACGTTAATTTGGTGTGCAAAGATAGCTATTCTTTTTTTTTTTTTTTCTGTAACTGAATCAGGAGCAGATGCAGGTGTGTGGGACAGCAGATTAAATTATTTTGAAGGTCCTCTTTGAGAATGCAAAACAAAATTACAAACACAAAATTAGGTACAAACATGAACATTTATTCACAGCAAATCACTAATTTTACAAAGCTTACCAATGCCACAAGCATAAAATCCAGAAAAGTAAAAAATATTTATTCACTAATTGCCTGCCACATCTCTAGGCTATTTTTTCCTTGTCTTTGGATCATACTTTTTTGTTTTTGTAGTATGATTTTCAATACAGAAAATAGAAAGATAATTTACTTTTTCTTTAGCATATTTAGTCAAATGGTTTTTTATTATTATTACTTTTGAAAGTCTGGATTCATAAAGCATGCAACTTCACACACAGATGTTCTACCTGTTTGTATGGTTTGTGCACTATAAACCCAGAAATCCATATAAATTCTATTTTCACAATTTCCATCAAAAAGAAAATAAATGGTGTATTTATATTTGAATGTATCATATCCTGAAGGAGAGAATTCCCAACCAAAAGCAAGATATGGACTGCCTCTATTTGAACAACCTCCAAATAATATGGTGTTTCTCTAGCCCTCTCTCCCACCAAGGACTTGGTTCCACCTGGAGAAGACTGTAAGGCCCCCTGTTCTGATATCCAACCCTCTTAGTCCTTCTCCACCTCTCTTCCTCTCTCCAGCTTAGAGGCTGTTCATCTGGTTGTGACAGGGACCGGTAATGCCCAATTGCATCTTCTCGCAATCACTCCTGCCTCACATTTGGGCTGAGGACTTTTGTATGTAGAGGACAAAAATTTGACATTCTTGTTCTCAGTTTCCTGTGTGCCTCCATCCTAGTTATTTGGGCTGAGGTGAAGCATCCCAGAGAATAAGGAAAGAAATTCAATAAATAGGAATGGAAAAGGCCTGGGTTAAGTCATCCACGAGATGCCGTGACCCAGTGGGGCCAAATTCCTCTTGTTTTCAGGCAGAACTCTCTTGACAGTGCCCTTTAACATTTTGGAGTTACTTAATTTTTGCAAATCACAATCCATAAGTTAATTTCTTGCTATACAATCTAATAAAAAAAGTTATTTGGGGGAACATAATGCTCATTTGAGTCTACGACCAGGAGAAAGGACTTCCCCTGCTGGAAGGCCTGAGTTTAAAGCATCTCTCCCACTTAGCTGTATAGGGGTTGGAGAAGCAAGCCCTGGAAACTGGGGAAAGCTATTCACTTCCCTAAAAGTTCTTGTTTGTTTGTTTGTTTTTAACCTGCAGTATACTCTTTCGAGAAGTAAACAGGAAAGAATTATCAATTCTATACTTCAGGTAAAAAAAGAAAAAACAAAAAAACAAAAACAAAAACAAAAAAAACCTCTCCTTTCTTGCACCCTTACCAAGGCATGGGGCCTGATTTACCTATTATGTGCTTTTTTGGACTTTATTTAGAAATGAAATTATAATGACTTAAAAATACAAATATGTATTATACATATACCAGGTAAACTTATGTGGAAACTTAGTCCCCAGTGTGTCAATACTGAGACGGGGGTCCTTTAGGAGGTGATTGGATCATGAGAGCTTTGCCCTCATAAATGGATTAATCCATTCGTGGAGTCATGAGTTAAGGGATTAATAGGTTGTCATGGGAGTGGCATTAGTGGCTTTACAAAAAGAGGAAGAAAGCAAGTCAGAACATTCTTGCTCCCTCTTGTCATGTGATACCCTGCACACCCTGGGATTCCGCAGAAAGTCCTCACCAGGATGAAGGCCCTTACCAGATGTGCCCTCTTGACCTTGGACATTTTAGCTTCCGGAATTGTAAGAAATAAGTGTTTTTTCCTTATAAATTACCCAGTTTCAGGTATTCTGTTATAAGCAAGACAATACGTATTCTTTTGTGTGTATCAAATATTATATTGTAAAAGACAGTACAAGAAAAATAATTTGGGGATAGCCCTGGGACAAATCCTAAATTAATGATGGCTATACATGATTCCCTCCTCTAGGTGGGACCTCTCTTCTTTGTCTGCCCACTTCCATTCTCCACAGGAACCCTCCTTTTTCCCTTCTCAGATTTCTGACCATTCTCTAACAAGCCAGTTTCTCAACTCATTATCTTTGCCCATTTATCAGCCTTCAGCTCTTCTTTTTATTCCTGCCCACAACACCCCTTTGCCCAGCAATTTCCATTCTTTCTCCTTCTATTGAGACTGTGGATTTCATTGCCTGCACTAAAAGTGGTGGGCATTCCTCACTGCTGAGAGACTTGACCCCTTTTTGCTAGACAAATGACAGGCAAAGGGCCCGAGACAAGGGTGTGGGCGTGGGGACAGAGTGAACCTGGGATCCTGCCAGGCCCCCTGCCAGCTTGGAACAGTATTCTTCTGTGCTCCCCACCACACAGGGATAGAAATGGAAAGAATTTCCCAGGACATTGGACATATTACTGTTAAATTGTTTGAGGATTGTCAAGTGGTTAGCATATTGATTGTTACCAAAGACCCCAAAACTCAAGATCTCTCAAAGATCCTCCAGCATTCCCTCATTCCTGACACCGTCCCAGCCATGGCCCCTTCAGTTAGTGAAAAGGGACCATCACAGTAGACAGCAGAGAGACAAGAAAAGGCAGAAAGGAACAGAATAACAATGTTCCTTGCCTTTTGTGACAAATGCCCAAGTTTACCTTCCTAAAGCTGAAGAAATCTCCTATCTGAAATAAACAAACAGAAAAATGAATAGTCAATTCAAATAGCATAGAGCCCAGGGGCTCAAGCAGTAGAACCAGACAGTCGCAGCTTTGACTTCCAACTCCTCCATTCGCTGGCTGGGGACCTGGTTATTAAACCCTCTAACCCTCAGTTTTCTCATTTGGAAAATGGAGATATAATATTCTCTTCCTCGTAGTGCTGTTGTAAACCTTTAATGAGACGGCTATGAAGTGCTTGGCCTAGCTTATAACAAGAACTCAAGAGACAGAAGACAGTACTATTTCAATGCAATGTGGTAGGAACTAAAGGGCATTAGACATGCACGGGATCTGCTGCCTGTATTAGTCAGTTTTCTGTTGATCATAACAGAATACCTGAAACTGAATAACTTGTTAAAAAATGAAATTTATTTCTCACAGTTTTGGAGGCTGGAAAGTCCAAGGTCACGAGGTACATCTGGTGAGGGCTTTTTTTTTGGTAAGAATTCTCTATAGAGTACTGTGGTTACACAGATTGTCACAGAGCAATGGCTGAGCAAGAGTGCTTCCATGTGCTTTTTTCCTCTCCTTATAAAACCCCCAGTCCACTGCCTGAAAACCCATTAAACCATTGATCCATTAATCCATCAATGATTTAATTCATTCGTGAGGGCGTAGTTCTCAAGATCCAATCACCTCTTAAAGGCCCCTCCTTTCAAATATCATATTAGGGATTAAGTCCCAACATGAGCTTTGGAGGAGACAACCATACAAACCGTAGCACTGCCCTTCAGGAACTCACAATCTGACTGAAGAAACAAAACATAAAGAAAAGATAAATGACAAAGATCAATGTAAGACTTCCAAGACAAGAGAAATGTGTGAACACTGAGGGAGGGGTCAAGGCACTATAACGGGCACAGAACTATTTTTAACTTCAAAAAATCAGTAAATTTTAATGTACAACAATTCCTATATTGTCTTCATCATCCTTAAAGTTCAGAGACAGTGAGAAATAACACAAGATTTGAAGGACAAAGTCTGTGACTACACATAACGAAAGTGGCCTGGGTCTTAACCTTTTGCCCTAATGGGTGGCGATCACAGCAAAAGGAAAAACTGGAATAAGCTCCTAATGAGATAATTGTGGAGGGGGCCACGAGGTTGCTCACCTCTGTCCCATGAAATTAGACAGCTTGCAGGAACAGTCAACAACTGATCATGGCAGCCTGTATTACACATGCTTTTCAGGTGGTCTTCAGTCTAATCACACACAGGTATAAGTCACCTTTCAGACACTCCCATATCACCACAAGAACCAACTCAGACCAAACCATGAAAAATTATTTTTCCCTCAAAGATTTTATTATTTCACATATTAATAAATGTGAAATTTGGTTAATTTTTAAAAAGTAGCAATCTTCCCTCTAACATTTTTCTCTTTGCCTTTTTGCTCTGCTTTCTTGGAAATTTCCTTATCATATCTTCCAATCCTTCTATTGAATTCTTCAATTACTAACACCTTTTTAATTTTCAAAAGCTCTTTTTATGTGTCCTGAATGTGCCTAATTTATAGCCTCCTGATCCTGCTTTCTGGATACAATATCTTCTCTCATTTCTTGAGAATATTGATAAAGTTTTTATTTTTTTATTTTTTATTTTTTTAAAGATGACTGGTAAGGGGATCTTAACCCTTGGCTTGGTGTTGTCAGCACCACGCTCACCCAGTGAGCCAACCGGCCATCCCTATATGGGATCCGAACCCGTGGCCTTGGTGTTATCAGCTCCACACTCTCCTGAGTGAGCCATGGGCCAGCCCGTTGATAAGTTTTTAATACTTTCTTTCATATAGTTTCTGTTTACTGCAAGCTGCTTTTGCTGCTTGCTTATTCTGGTATCTCTCATTTTAGAGACTTTCCTCAGAAGTAAGAGAAGAAAATCCATTGGCCATCCATTCATGTTGAAGAGAGGGCAACTAAAAATTTGATTTATATCTCTAAGCAGGTGGGAGGAATTGCCAATGGAACACTTCACATTAGAGAATTTATCTGGACAGTCATGCTCTCCAATTTCATTATCTGTACGTCTTTCTTCTTGGGTTTATCAAATACTCTGAGAAGACTTTTCAAACTTCCACCTGGAGGCCTGGGAGCCAGTGCTCTGGGGGTTAAATAGGGAAGAGGGCTGGGAAAAGGAGTGTGTCAGCATTGGGAATTTATAGTTTCATGTGATGTGTGTGTGATGTGTGTATGTGTGTGTGTGTTGTGCATAGATATAGAGATGATAGATGTATGAGAGAAAGAGAGAGAGAATAAATCGCATAATTACCTGACCTGAAGCCTCAGATTTAAGAAAGGTCAAGTGTTTAGGTGAGAATGGGAAGACTAAAAGTGTATTGAATTCTATGTCTTCTATTGAGGTGATTCAAATATATAATTTATTATGACAAACGAAAAAGTTTAGATATAAAGTCTTTATAAAAACAGCTTTTATTAAAAATATGATAATATATTTAATAAAATATATAAAATATATTAATATATTAATAATAATACATAGTGTAGGTATTACAGAAGAAACATAGTTCATATATCAAAATGCCATCAATAAGGCTGATGTATAATATACACATCAAACTTCCTACTCTGTAAACAGAGATTGTACTTTCTTTTTCAGGTCCACATAAACACTCATAAAAATAACTATATTATTAACCCACAAAGAAAATCTCAATAGATCCCTAAAACAAATAGACTCATGTAGTACAGATACCATGGGGCAAAAGATGGTAGCCATTTAGTGGTCCAAAGTGAGATGGAAGACTTCATAGATCATTTAAAAAATTTTAAAGTATAAGCATAAATGTACCAAAAAGAGATGAAAGCAGAGAGCTTTGTAGGCAAAGGGGGTGAACAGAAGCATGAAAAGAGAAGAAGAGACAGGGCAGAAAATGAGGATGGAGAGGTCCTTTCTTTAGTTTCCATTTACAAGAGTATGCATTTCATCTTGTGGGGATATTTGAGGGATTTTGAATAGGAGAGTGTCTTGGGCAGACTTGCTCCAGTTTCAATGTGAAGGCTAAAAGCAGGAGACCTCTGCTTTTTTTAAGGGCAAAAAGTAAGGTAGGGCATGAAGATGGGAATGAGGGGTGAATGAGAGAATCACATACACCAATGCTGTCCAATAGAACTTCTTGCAATGATCAGAATGTCCTATGTCTGCACTGTCTAATACAGTAGCCACTAACTGTATGTGGCTATTGAGCATTTGGAATGCATCTAGTACAAACAAGGAACCGAATTTCTAATTTTATTTTATTTTAATTAACTTAAGTAGCCACAGGATTTTATTGGATAGTATAGATTTAGAAGGTGTGCATGTGCACCTTAAAAATTTTTTTAAATATCTTCATTGAGGTATAATTGGCATAAAATAAATTGCACATGTTTATAGTGCACATTTTGATGTCTTGACATATGTGTATACCGTGCAACCATGACCCAGTCAAGACAGTGAGCATAGCCATCACTGCAAAAGTTAAATATAAAATTAATGCACCTGAAAAACAGATGCTGGATAAATATGGAATGACTCAATTTTATCAGCTGTTTCTTTGTCTGCTTTAAGGATAAAATTGCAGGAAGACAAAACAAAACAAAAAACTTTACATCATTCTTGTTTGTTTTTTTTTGTAATTTTGACATTATATAAGGAATTGTACAGCTAAGGAAAAAGTTTTGAAATGGGATGGAAGTCAGAAATAGACACAAAAAATGATTTAGGGTACAGGAAAGAATGAGGCAGTTTCTGCACCATGGTTCTTCCCTGTGCCTCGAGGGAGGAGCTGTCAACCATTCCTGGAGCACTGTTTGCATGAAATTTGGGCTACTTTCAATAAATTATCATTAGGTCCACACTTGGAGAATTTTATTGTCATTCGAGATTTCACTTGTATACTAAGGATTTTCTGAATATACCGTTTTTTGTCTTTTGTTTTCATTTTATACATTATACCACTTAAACATTTGCATAGCATGGGATTTCTGTGAGAAACTTATATGTGCTCATACAGGGACGTTAGCTATTTTCAATATTTCTAGGAAACAGAAAACAATTTTAAAGAAAGTTAATAGGGGAGCATTTTCACCTTTGTAAATGAGGAATTTAAAAACAAATTTACAAACATGTCAGTCTTAAGTCGTGCTCCTCTTTTTGTCTGGGTCTCTTAAGCATACAGGACACATGTATGCAGGAGTTTCCTGGGTGGTGGTTCTGCGTGGCATCTGCAATGGGTGTGCTACTGGGCAATCTCCCCCTCTCCTGAAGGATTTTTAAAGCAAATTTATAACCCTATGAAAAATTAGTCATGTTGACTTATGAATTCTCCATACAAACTGATATGGCCTCTTCATTTAATGATAAAAGTGAGAGAATTTCTTTTATTAAAAAATATATTTGCCATAAATCCAAGCACTCTACTTAACACTGGCCTTCCTTTTTCCTTTACCTCATAAACTCTGCCCTGTATAGATTAGCAGCATTTCACCCGTCCATCCATCCATCCATCCATCCATCCATCCATCCATCCATCCGTCCATTTATTTACTTCATTCACTAAAGAATTCTATGTGCCAGACACTTTTCTAAGAATTGGAGCTACAACAGTGAACGACAACAAAAGTCCTACTCATCCCATGAATGTTTTAGTGGACGTAGGTAAGACATAATATTAAAACAACAGTAAATATACAGTAGAACATATAAAGATAAAAACTATATCGAAAATAAAATACAATAAGGGTAATAAGAATTGCCAGAGGAATGAAAGTTATTTTATATAATTTTTTCAAGAAAGTCACTGATAAGGTGACATTTGAACAGATTTCTGCAGCTAATAGGAGAGTGAGCCATGTGGATATCTGAGGAAAAGACCTCGAGGTAAGATTTTCCTTGGTATGTTTGGGACTGGCTGGGGCAGAGCAAGCCAAAAGTTAGGGAGGAAACAGAGCGTCTAACCATAGAAGCACAAGAAGTATTACTATAAGGACTTTGGCTTTGACCCTAACAGACATCAGAAGTTATTGGAAGGTTTCAAGCAAAGCTATGAGGTTATCTAACATATGTTTTTTAATGGATTATTCTAAGGCTACTGTGATAAGAATAGACTTAACATGATGTGACGAGCAGAAAAATGTCCACATCCTAATCCCTAGAACCTCTGAATTTGTTATGCCACATGGCAAAGAGGAATTAAGACCACAGATGGGAATTAAGATTACAAATGGAATTAAGGTTGCTAATCAGATTTGAAGAGATAGGGAGATTATCCTGGGGACCAGTGTAACCATAAGGATTCTTGTAAGTGAAAGAGGAGAGTTAAGTAAAATCAAGATAATAGAAATAATCCATTAACAAAACAAACTCAACCACAAGAAAGAAGTGTTGAGTGAATGTCTGATTGAGGAAAGGTTGAATTAAATTATTCTGGTACTATTTTTATTATTCACATGTCTCTAGGGAAAGGGGGACACTGTTTAATCATTACAACTGCTCAGATTTTACTGTAAAGCAATTTTGAATTCTCTGTATCTCTATACAATAGCAATTTTTAAAAAGATATAGCTCTATCATTTTAAAAAGATAGTCCTAATACAATACAGAAATCTTTTCCATGTCAAAGCTTATTTTCACACCCATAGAGTAAAAATTTTTCACTGAGTTGAAACACATCAAAACACCCTCATTATTTTATATGCCTATGCACATTTCGACTTTCATATTACCTTTCCCAGGCATCCAGATGGGTTCTAAGGCAAGCTCTACTAGGATTACATTTCATCCGCATGGTTAAAAGGAGTATTGGCACCTAATTTGGTGGTGGTTTTCAACCCAAATACCAGATTAAAGAGGTTTAAATTCCTGCAATTAACAGCTCTGGAAAACACGTCAATGTATCTTCACAGATTTACCTTCATTAAAAATTGTACAACTAAGAAGATGAGAGAAAATGACATTTTCTTTAACTAATCTTTTTGTAGATCCATTCTATGGATGTTTTGAGATCCCTCACCTTAATTCTAACACATTTAAGGCACCTGGGGAGAAAATCAGAAGAATGGAGCCTAGGACAACTTTGGTATGCCTTTCTTATTACTATTTTTGTGGGGCCTACAATTTCCTGAGGCTAATTGTTGACACCCTCTGGTGGCCCGCAGGACAGGTGGCAAATTCAGATACATTATGACTCAAAAAGGGGTCTTGAGAGGCCATTTAAGTCCAGGCTGAACCACTGGAGAAATATGATGCACTATTATATTTTTTAAAGATTTTCAGGAAAGTAGATACCAGGATATAAGAATAATGCCCAAAAAACCCTCAGTGTCTAGCAACCCTCATCGTCAACCCTCATTGTCATTGTCAAGATATTTTAAATCTGTGAGCCTGGAAAATAGATGCATGACACAACTAATCTCTGGATGTCAACACATCTTTCAATTGCATATGACTCCCTAGAAAGTATACTTACACCTGCACTTTAAGAAAACAGAGTTCAAAGTCCTCATTACTAAAAGAGTTCTAAGCCAGAATGACTTCCATTTTCTTTTGAATAAAATAGTGTTTCAGGAGGGTGAAACCATCTGTCCCATTTCTATTTACCAGAACTGTCAAGATTTGGGGTTTTCAAATTGTGTTGTTCATTTTGTTTCTTCTCCTCATTGCAATTTATTTTTCACAGGAAACACGAACATGAACATGTGCTTTATGGACTTAAAAGGAAACACACCCTTTAAATGCTAAGTATGTCTATAATTATTTAGCACCTGCTTACATAAAGGTAAGAATTGCTCCAAACAGAGAGGGTTACTTATTTCTGTTGATCATAGGCTCCTGGAGAAGAAGGCAGAATTTTGTTGGGAGAAAAATAATGCCCTGAAGGGCCGGCCTGTGGCTTACTCAGGAGAGTGCGGTGCTGATAACACCAAGGCCACGGGTTCGGATCCCATGTAGGGATGGCCGGTTCGCTCACTGGCTGAGCGTGGTGCTAACACCAAGCCAAGGGTTGAGATCCCCTTACCAGTCATCTTAAAAAAAAAAAAAAAGAAAGAAAGAAAGAAAAATAATGCCCTGAGAGTATAACAAGGGAAACTAGGTAAAACTATGATAGTTACAAATCACGAATATCCCAGGCCCATTGCTAGATTCCTTGTTTTTCTTTGATCACATCAAATCTCAATTCAGGTTACAAATTACATCACACTCTGGAATTTGTTGCTCTGTCAATCCCAGTTAGCACCTGAGAGCCCTGGGTGCCATCACATTCTTAACCAGATGCACTTTGAGGAACAAACTGAGGAGACAGAACAGGAGATGGTTACAGTCCTACAAGTCAGGATATAAAAAGTAGACCTCTGGGTATTCCCAAACAGATCTTTATGGTGAGAAAAGCTGTCCAAGAATTTCCATGGAAAGAATAGAGGAAAGGAGAGAAACAGAAAGAGAATTTGGAAACATTATAAGAAGAGGTAAAAGCAAAGGAGAAAGATAATGCATCAATATAATATTCTTGTGTACAACAAGATAGACTGATTTTCAGGGAAGCTGAATGTGTGTGGTAGGAGGAGGGGTAAAGCATAATAATAGGGAAAAAGCTTGAGGTCTAGGATCTGGATTCAAAAGACTTATGTTTTGTACCAGATTTAGCCCTTACTGGTGACATGACCATAGTCACATGTATTAGTTTGCTAGGGCTGCCATAAAGTTCCACAGCTGGGTGGCCTAAATAACAGAAATTATTTCCTCATAGTTTTAGAGGCTGGAAGTCCAAGAACAAGATGTTGCCGGGTTGCTTTCCTCTGAGGCCTCCTCGTTGACTTGTAGACGGCCGTCTTCTGCCTGTGTCTTCATGTGGTTTTCCCTCTCTACCTGTCTGTGCTTTAATTTCCTCTTCTTATGAGGACATCAGTCATACTGGATTAGGACCCATCCTAAAGACCTCATTTTTAACGTAATCACCTTTTTCAAGACCCTATTTCCAAATACAGTTACATTCTGAGGTATTGGGGGTTAGGACTTCAACATACAAATTTTGGGGAAAGACAGCTCAGCCCAGAACAGCACATTGTGTAACCTTTCCAAGGTTCTTTTTTGAAAAAAGATGATTATAATGAGAACTCGTAATGTTAATGTAATGATTAAATAAGCTAATACAGTTTAAAAGTTAAATGCCCAACAGTGGGGAAATAGCTAAATTATGTAATATGCATATGAATGAATATTAGACAAAAAGTTAGGAAAAGGTTTTAACCACATAAGAAAATGCATATTATATTAAATATTTTTTTAAAACAGAATTCTGTATAATATGTATGTAAAATATAAATACATTTAATTTGTAACAAAAAACATTCCTTGAGGGGAAACACACCAAAATGTTAATTTTGTGCCAAGTATCCAGCCGTCCTCATCCTCAAGTCTTGCTACACAAGAAACTACATTCACAGTTTCTCACTGTATCTTCTGATGTTTACCATCATGTTTCCAACACAGGTTTAAACTTTCATTTTTTGATATTCCTATCTTTTTGTGTTGACTTTCCACTATAGCCAATGAGGAATTAGGCCAATTGCACTTACAACTCCTTACCACTCCCACTCCCCAAACATTTTCCCTCTTCTAGCAGCCTAATATAGTTTTATTAAATTGTTATTAAATAAATACTGTGTTTACATTTTTATGACAATGTCAATACATCTCACTGCTGTGCCATGTGGTATTGATGATTATGTATACTTTCTTGCACAACTTTTATTTTCTGAAGTTAATAACAGCTTCATTTGTTTGCTTGCTTGCTTAATTTTTTTACGTAGCTTTTACTAATTCTTACCCAAACTTTCCATCAGAAGAAGCATAAAGTTCCTCTCAACAGGATCAAACATAACGCATTACCTACCGTGTCATAGTTTTCCTTGGACAGTTCTCTCTGGAAGCCCTCCTGCCTTCTGTTCCATCTGACCTGGCTGTTTGGCCTGCCCTCCAAGTGACATCCCCAGACTTGTCATCTCCATCAACCCGAACATTCCCTTTACTTCTGTCCCAAGTTGGAAATCTTGTTTGGGGGACTCCATATTTTCGTCTCTCTTGGTTTATTCCTCACTTATGTAAGAAAAGCCTCCAAAGATTTCCTAAGAAAGAGTGCATGGGAAGTTTTGTTTGTTCTTTTTATACTCCTTACAGGTCTAAATATGTCTTTATTCTACCCTCATGGTTGATGAATAGGGTTAGAATTCTAGGCTAGACATAATTTCCTCTCATATTTGGAAGCCCTGCTTCGTTGTTTTTGAGCTTCTAGCGTTGATGCTGCGAAGTCTAATGCCTATTCTAATCCCCATTTCTTTATATGTTACATTCTCTCTCTCTCAAAACTTTTTGGCTTGTTTCTTTATTTCCAATGTTATTAAATTTCACAAAGTGCCCTGGTGCAGATCTTTTTAATTCAATGTGCTGAGTGTTGTCAGGCCCTTACAATCTAGAAACATATGTTCTCTAGTTCTGAGAAGCTTTCTTAGATTATTTCTATAACATTTTTCCCATTTCCTGTGTTCTCCCTCTGTCTCTCTTTCTCTATTAGATATCGAAACTCCTATACTCATCCTTGAATTTTCTTACCTTTTCTCAACTAATTTACACCTGTTTGCCTTTTTATTCTATTTTCTGGGAAATTTCTACAGTTTTAGACCCATTTCATTAAATTTTTCCCCAGCTACCAAAAATTTATTTTCCAAGAGCATTTTTTAAACTCCTCAATGGTTCCTTTTCCATAGCTTCTGTTCTTTCTTCATGGATATGATATCATCTCTGATCTCTCTGAGGATAATATAGTATTTTTGAGGTTTCCTTCTGATCTCTCATTAAGTTTCCTATGAGTTCTGTCTTTTTTTCCCATAGGTTTATTTTCATCTCAATCTTACAAGTAAGGGGTTTTCTTCAAACACCTGAGGATACTTGGCTATTCATCCATACTTAAAAGCCAGGTATTAAAAATCTGACCAGAAGCTTTCTGTGAATGAGGGAGCCTTATTGACTAGTGGGCTTCATGGAGAAAATTTTGACGGGGCTTTCTGGAATGTCAGTATTTGGAGGTCTTTCCTCTTGTTCTCATCAGTTTTGCTAGAGAAGCGTCTTCCAGTCTCTCGCCTAGGGAGTATAAGCCTGGCTTCCAGCACACTGGGAGCTAAATGATGGAAGGAAAGAGCATGTTCCTGTTTAGTGAGCAGACTTTTGCTTACCCCTCTATTTTCAGTACCGTGCTCACTCTTCCTCTGCTGTGCCTGAGGACTACACCCCTCTGGTTCGTTATCTCCAAGAATAAATCGCTGTCTCTTACTTAGGTAGCAGAGGTTCTCTGTAGAGGGAGTTTAACTGCTCCTTAAAAAGACCTCTAACCAGTCCTGCTGTTTTCAGTTCCATTTCTTACCCCACCTTCTGAGATACCTGGCTCAGTAGTGTGCTGAAGCCATTGGTGGCTTAAAATTGCTTATAATGGGAGGATTGACAACGCAGAAATCAACAAACTCTACAAATCTAGACTTATTTTTTTCTGGAGAGTTTCTTTACCAGCACACCACTGCTGGTGTTCCTTATTTCTGAGCCATTCCAAGGCTCTGTAGCACACATCAACTGGTTTTTGTTCATATTCTCTCTCTGCAGGTTGTCAGGTTTCAGTTTTCCATATTCTACTAAGTCGGTTGCCATTTAATTAATCTCCTTTCTCAGTTCAGAAAATTTGTTGACATCTATCATCAATTGTCATCTCCTGTCTCACCAGCCAGCCTGTATTCGTTTTATACAAAAAAGAAAAAGCTTGTATTTTAATTACAAAAATTATTTGAAAATAAACAGGATTTATCATATAACTTATACAATACATATAAATATATGCATATGATAGTGTTAATATGCACGTCTATGCTTAAATCTTGGCTTTGCCATTTATAGCGGTGTGGCTTCCTGATAGATACTTAACTTTTCTGATGCTCCATTTTTTTTCATTTGATAAATAGTAATACTACCTATTTTCCATGATTGTAGTTTGAAATGAAAATTATGGATATAAAATGACAATGATGTATATAAAATGTACTAATGGCTCATACCAGGTAGTCAGTATACAGTTGACATTATTAATATAGTTATAATTTTAAATTATTTTTGTATAAATATGTGCTACAAAAAAATCTAAAAACTATCATGTTTAAAGACAAATTATGCAAGAGATTAGGAGACTAATTAAAAATTGTTTTTTTTTTTTCCTGGAGGAGAAATATGACTTAATTAGAGTGAAACTGTCCATTTTATTTTAAAGTGTAAGTAATTTGGAGGTATAAATAGCTAGCATTGCCTCTAGTATGGTCCAGATGGTCTTATCAAGTCTTATCAGGTTTTTTGTACATTAAGAAACTGAGTTTAATGAACCAATAGTACCCTAAAGCAGGTTTGCAATAAATTCAACCCTCCAAATTTGTGATAAACAACCTCCTCCCCTCCTTGTGGCAAAAGAAGGGAATGTTGATTCCAAAGCATCACTTACCTTTAGCAGACAGAGCTGTCACTATTTAAGACCAAATAGCTTAAAGGAACTGAGAGACTAGGGCCCTGTTGTGTACGTTTGGGGACAAAAGGTCCAAGAAGCATTCTTCTTCACTTACACTACTGGGTTGTGAAAGGAAATTAAGAACTAATATTGGTGAGGAGATGGGAGGAAATTATTGACAGAGGAGGGGTTTTGTGAGGCCAGGCAGTAAATTATGAGAGAGAGAAGAAAAGATGGATGGAAGGAAGGAAGGATGGATGGAAGGATGGAAGGAAGGAAGGAAGGAAGGAAGGAAGGAAGGAAGGAAGGAAGGAAGGAAGGAAGGAAGGAAGGAAGGAAGGAAGGAAGGAAGGAAGGAAGGAAAGTGAAATGCCCTCTCATGGTACTCAATGTCTGATCCATCTTCCTCAGCCAAACCACAGACTAGAGCAGGCAAGGAAACAATTTCATCCTCTCAGTTGCATTAGAGGTCTGGAATATATCAGTTATGTCCAGCAGGGTAATTACTCCTTTAAACCTAACATAAGTAATCCTGTCTGCTCTAGTAGACTCTGTGCTCCTTAAGGGCATAAAACATGAATAATTCTTCTTTGCATCAACAATACCTAATACATTCTCCGACTCATACTAGGCACCTAGTAAAAATATTTTCCCATTAAAACATTTTAGGGCTCATATGCTCTATTTTTTCCCCTGAGGGAGGTCATTGCTTATAATGGGCTGGAAAATTTTAGCTTATATGTTAATAAAACCTTATTTTGGTCCTGCAAAATAAAAGGATGAGTTAAAAGCCCAAATTCTCTTTAAAATGTGGGTTTTCCACTGAAGGACAGATGCCTGTTGATGGACAGAGATGTCCTTAACTGAGATGGACTTTTTGAAGTGGGGATGGAATTTCCTACCCTCAGAGAGACAGTTGAGGTAACTCATTGAACTCTTATTCTAAAAAGTAAAAACATGACATAAAGTAAAAATCAAGGATGCTTCACTGAATTTGAGTTGATGATGTATAAAGCAAAGGACAATAGAGCAAAATTTCCTTTGACTTGTTACTCCCTTAAGGGGAGGACAGCCTGAAGGTATTTCTTAAATAAGTAAATATCAAATTAGAAGAGTTTAGGAAGGAATAGTTGGAATTGTAATAAAATTCTCTACTTCTAAATTTTTCTCTATTCAGCTATTGGTCAACAAATTGAGTGTGTAATAAAAATCCAAGTAAGGAATTAATCTGCACCTGCTGATAACTCCAGATCTCTAGTGGTCTCACCTGCAGGACTGCCTCTAGGGAATGAGGAATAGAAGCTGAAAAGGACTTTTTAGGCCAGAAGGGGAAGCGAAGGTTGCCCAACATCTGTGGGTAGGATAAGGGTGGTCTAGGTGGGGGAGATATTGAAATCACCCTAAGGTAGGAAAGAATCAAAAGATGTGAGTTATTGGGGATACTGTAGCAGGGTCAGGATGGTGCCTTTCATTCATCTTCTAGTACAGTCTAGAGTAATTCACTCTGAGATCTTCAAGGAAGTGCTGTCACATTGAAGAAGCAAACTGTGTGTTAGACACTGAGCAAAGATCTCTGATTACTATGAGGCACTGTGGTCTAGGGTTGGGCTGAGAAAGCCATGTTCATGTGTTGAGACGTAACCATCTTCCATCTTTGGAGGTCCTTGTGGTGGCGAGAGCCAAACAGCAAGCAGAAAGGAGCAACAGGTGGGGACAGAGGCACAAACAAAGGCAGCTATAGAAGCAATATCTACTGATTGAAGCCATCAAGCACCAAGGCAGCAGAAAAATGTAAATGACAACCAAGGAGATTGAGAAGTTGTCCCATCAGTGGGAAGAAGAGAGGATGTGCAGGGTCAGCTCCCCGATAACTTTCCTGGGTGGGACTTAGATGCAAAGGCCATGGCCATTGTCAATAGTTTCATAAGTTTTCTACAATGCTAAGGTAGCCAGGAGAAACAAGAATTAAATGTCTATTTATTTAATTACATTCGCTAAGCTCCTCAACAAATGGGATGCCAAGCAATGTGCTAGGTGCTGAATATAAAATAGTAGAAGAAACAGACATGCTTCCTGTCCTACCTGATTTACAGTCTTGGGCTTAAACATACCTTATAAATGGTACTGTTGGTTTTATTGCAGTAGAGAACCCTGCAACTTCTTAAAACTTCTGCAGTTTTAAGTCTTTCCTAGTTACAAATAAGGTAAAGAAAAGAAATTACCATAATGGGACTCAGAATACACACAAGAGAATGCTCAGAGGCCATATGGCAGATTTCACCACCAACCTAAAGATACACTTGCTTTACTTTGAGGAGAGAGTAACTTGAATTAGAAGAAAATATAATATCTACCAGAAAGGAACTGGTTTAACCAGTCAGGTCCTTTTATAAATGGAAAATAGAAATTCATTAAAATTCCAAATCTAATTGTACTTGGAAAATATTTGTAGCATCCTAGAGTTGGAAAGTCATGACACAGTATAAGAGAAAATCTAGTTTCTTGCCTCTCTGTTTATGCATTCATGCAGCAAGTATTGAGTGAGTGCCTACTAGGTGTTAAGCTCTGGTGTAAGCACTGGGGTTACAGTGATGAACAAGACACCCAAATCCCTCACTCTCTTGATATGGAAATTCTAGTGTGGAAGACAGACAAAAGGAAAAAAGAAAAATGGGATAAATAATTTTCCATCAGTGTTAAGTGCAATGAAGAAAAAATAAATAAAGCAGAGGAGGGTTTCGGGAAGAATAGGATGGAAGAGAAAGAAAGTTAGGGAGGAGGAACGGAGAAAGGTGAGAAGGAAAGAGGAGCTCTTTTACCCAGAGTGGCCCAGTAAGGCCTGATCTTCGAATGGTTACTTGTATGTAATGAAGGAGCGAGCCATGCAAGGATCTGGCAGAAAGGCTTTCCAAGCAGAGGGAACAAGAGCACAAGGGCCTGAAGCAAGACCAGTGTAGCCAAAGCAGTGTGGGGAGAAAATGGTGGTAAATCTCACAGGCAGGGGCTAGATTGCATTGGATCATGGTAGGCCACACTAAGGCATTTCACTTCTCTCTCTGTTTGGTTGGTTTTGTTGTGTTGTTTTGTTTTAATAAAAAGCTGTTGGAGTGTTCTGATCCAGGGAATGATAGGATGACTTTTCAGCTGCCAGGGCTTTTGCATTTGCACATTTCATTAGCACTTCTTTCCAGATTGGGTTCTCCATAAATTCTGTACACAGCTGGAAGTGATGCTAGGGCCTCCAGCTCAGCTTTCCATCTCACGCAGGTAAGAACCTCCTTCAAAAGCGGTCACTAGACCTTCCAAAGAGAGCACAAAAGTTGTGGAGGTTGGGGTCATTTATACTGATGGTGTGGCTAGAACGGGAATGAGGGAGTCCACCCTATCCCTATTGCCCATGACCATGGAAAATCAGGGGGTGACTGCCAGAGAGAAGTTTTCATGTGTGTTCATATTGGCAGGGCTTCCTCCATGTTCCTCCATCTCAATGAGGAGAGAACTTGTTTTCATGTCTACATTGGGGATACATTGGTGCTTTCTCATCCTACATGTAGACATGTAGCTGGGAGTGTCACAACAGATGGCCAGGTCAATTGCGTAGAATAACAATAGAGTCTTAGCTGGAGCTACCATAACAAAGTACCACAGGCTGGGTGCCTTATAAACGACAGAAATTTCTTTCACATAGTTCTGGAGGCCAGAAGTCCAAGAACAAGCTGCCAACATGGTTGGGTTGTAGTGAGGGACTTCTTCCAGGTTGCAGACTGCTGATTTCTTGCTGTCTTCACATGCAGGGAAGAAAGCTAGCTAGCTCTCTGGTCTTTTCTTATCAGGCCACTAATCCCATTCATGAGAGGTCTACCTTCATAACCTAATCACTTCACAATGGCCCCACCTCCAAATATCATCACATTGGGGATTAGGGTTTCAACATGAATTGAAAGTAGGGGGCACAAACATTCAGTCTACTGCAAATAGCTACTATTATCCAAGTGCCATTCACTACGTACCTAAATACGTTATCTCTAATTTTCAAAACCATCTCCTAAAGTACTATCACTTTTTGATAGTAGAGGAACCTGAAGTTTAGATAGATTATGGAATTCACCCAAGATCACACAAGAAGTAACAATGCCCGGATTTGAGCCCAGGATTGCCTGACTCCAAAGCTTTTACTCTTTGCATTCTACTATGCTGCCTCCAAATAAGTAAAATGACTAGAAAAAGAGATTTAGGTTTATAATTGTCATTATAGATTGTTCCCACTAGTATATTTTAAGTAAAATTCTATATTGGTCAAATTTTATAATAATAAAGTTCAAGAGAACATCTGTATCATTTTGTTTCAGGGGAACAGCCTTGGAATTTGTATCATAGTTTATTGTATTGGATATTTCTTGAAATAAATAGATCTTAACTGAAATTGGGAAATTTTTATCCTATCTAATTTTTAAATAAACAAATAATTTTATTTAATAAAGATCCTAGGACCTGAATTGCTTTATTCCACAAAAATCTTGTTTAAACACAGACCTATGATTAAAGTGCAGAGAAGAGAGTGTTATTTGAGTATCATTCACAATTATTGGTACTTTCCTGTTGCTATTTTTCTAACAGACTCTGGCTCAGGACTGCCTCATTTTCACCTCTCTGCCCTTGGTCTTGTCAATTCCATGTACTTCAACATTACACTTCTTACAGCATAACTCTCTTTGTGTCATTATCTGTGTCTCTGTCTCTGTCCTCTCTCTCTCTCTCTCTCTCTCTCTCTCTCTCTCTCTCTCTCTCACACACACACACACACACACACACACACACGCATGCACACATACACAACTTCCACAGAAAAATTAATTCCACGGAAGATTTTGGTGGGGGCACAATAGAATGCATTTTGCCCAGACCAACAAAGCAGAAATGGGGCAACTGCTCTGGATTTGGTATCTCACTAACTCCTTTATGTAGATCAACGCTGGAATAACATTCTTCAGGTAAAGATTTTGCCTTGGTGGCTATGGACTATGAACCTGCAAAACTAGTTCTCAGACATCCAGTGAGCACTAAGTAGCAGAACTAGAACATTAAACCTAGAAGGGGCCTTGAAAATATTCTCATTCAATCTCCATGATAAACAGATGAAAGAAACCAAGGTCTTGTTAATGTGGTTACTAAGTAATTAGGAGGTGAAATGAGACTAGAACCCACGTCTTCTTACTTCAGGGGAAATTACACTCCCTCAACACACAATGCTTTCCCCTGAATTCAAGATCACAAAAACTATGTCTCCTGTAAAACATGAATTAGAAGAACACATCTATATGAAAATCCTTGTCCTCTGACAGCAATAGCGTGTGATTTCCCCTGACGTAGCTCATTTCTCTTTCCCCAACTTCCCAACCCAGTGATTGTAACTTCTTTTCTCTGAAATGCCGTGTTGCCAGTAAGCACTCACCTGGAGGGACTTCAGAATTCAGAATAAATCCTTGCTGAAAAGGAAGGGAGATCGAAGGAACATTTTCTTCCTGTGTAGAACTTTTATGGCATTTCTCCCAAGTGTGTGATATGTGTGTGATTGTGTTTTATGAAACTTTTATGAGAGCACTTCATTTCAGTTCTCCTCTGCCTTTTATGGTGAGCCTGCTCCTATTATTTTTCTGTAACCGAGATTTTATTTTTAAATATTAAATTGTGATTATGAAAAGAGGTTCTTTATTCCCAGAGCTGCACTCATGTATGTGTAACTTCTTCTGACTTATGTGGAAGCAACTCCCACATTAGAACTTCAGCCCTGGGCCCATAATTTGCAAGCATCAATTGGAAGCTTCATATTGCAATGCAAATTATAGTACCCAGGGAATGGCAGTATAATCGCCCAGTTACAAAAAAAGGTAACGAAGAGAAGAAATTACCATAATGAGCCACAGAATATACACAAGAGAATGTTTGGAGGCCTATATGGCAGATTTCACCACCATTCTAAAGATATGCTTGCTTTACTCTGAAAATGTAGAGAAAGATATTGTTGGCTCCATCTTGGAGGAAATTGATCTTCGGCTGCTTTGTTGGTAGTGATGGATTGAGCTAAAGTATTCATAGCCTCTCATCCGAAGTATGACATGGCCAACCAGGATTTGGACTTCAATGGATGAGTACACTGAAATATGAAAACATGGAGAGTGAGAGAGAACAGCATTCTAGCAGGAGAAAGAGGAGCAAGCCAAGGTATAGAGACAGAGAGGCCTGTTTGAGGAGAAGTACAGTCCAGCTGGGCTAAAGCTGGGGGAGCATTTCTGGCACATAGTGATTTCCACTTACGTCCCCATTCAACTTAATGGAGCTTAGAACCTGGACTCTTGGACCCTGGTGAGTCAGTTCATCCAAGAGGAAAGTTTCCTCTGATACACCCAACATCAAGCCCTGGGCCAGGGTTCTGGAAACCAACTCTGGGAGGAATGAAGAGATACCTGGAACTCTCCAATTTTGATTCCTAGGATCTCTCCAATTGGCAGCAAACCACCATTTCTCCTAGTATGATACATAATAGAATACTGAACATAGGAGGTGCAATGGATTGATTGAACTGTATCCTCCAAAGTTCATATATTAGAAACTTAATTCCCACTGTAACTGTTGAGGGTAGGAAATCCTATTATGGTAATTAAAAGATGAGGCCTTGGAGAGGTGACTGGATTGTGAGGACTGCACCCTCGTGAATGAATTGATCCATTTTTGGAATAGCAGGTGTGGTTCTGAGGGCTTTAGAAGGAGAGTGCATGAGGAACTATCTCTCTGCGCCACCATTTTCTACTATGTGAGACCTCTGCATTGCTGTACAGCTACCAAGAAGACCCTCACCAGATGTGTTCCCGGACTTTGGACTTCCCAGCCTCAGCAAACGTAAGCAATAAATTTGTTCTCTTACAAATCACCCAGTTCTAGGTACTTTGTTACAAGCAACAGCAACAGACTAATATAAGAGGTTCTTCCCCAAATCATTGGAAATGTAAATGAAATAACCAAGACTTCAAGAAATATTTGTTAAATTAATTTCTTTAAATACATTTTTTTCAATCATTCAACAAATAATTATCATGCACCTACTAAACATAGAGATAGAAAAGTAGATAATACACAGTTCTTTTACTGAAATGCTCTTGGACTATTGGTGATGACAATCACATAGACGATTTTAATGAAATATAGTAAAAGAAATGATAGAGAAAGGTGAATGGGATTAAGAGGAGCCAGAGGAACGTACTGTCCCCCTACTAGGTGGATGCAGGTATGGGGGGCAGTGACATTTTTCCTGTGGTGGGAATGCCCACACTGATTCATATGGGTAAATAGGATTTGACCAAGCAAATGAGGGCTGGAATGAGAAAGGGAGGTGGTGGAAGGAAAAGGGCATTTTTGGCAGTAGAGGTGGCAGCAGGAGAGCAGAGGTGGAAACAAGTACAATGTGAGTAGCAGGCATCAGACAGACTGGTGTGCTGGAATGCCAGGCATCAAGGATGGTGTCTGTTTCCTATGGCTGCTGTAACACATCACCACAAATGTCGTGGCTTCAAAAAACAGAAATTTATTCTCTTTAAGTTATGGGGGTCAGAAGTCCAAACTCAGTTTCACTGGGCTAAAGTCAAGGTGTAAGCAGGGCTGGTTTCTTCTGCAGGCTCTGAGGGAGAATCTGTTTCCTTGCCTTTTTCAGCTTCTGGCATCTGTCTACATTCCGTAGCTCATGGCCCCTTCTTTCACCTTCAAAGTGAATGACTCTAATCTCTGCTTTTGTCAACATATGGCCTTTTCCTCTGACTAACTTCCCTCCCACTTACTACTTCTCCTTTGACCTTCTTACCTCCCCCTTTAAGGACCGTTGTGATATATCAGGTATCCCAGATAACTTTAAGATAATCTCCCAATCTCAAGATCCTTAACTTAATCGCTTCTGCAGTACGGTGATTTTTCATATAAGGTAATATGTATTCACAGATTCCAGGGATTAGAACATGGACATATTTGGGAGGCTTTTATTTAGCCTGTCACATAGGAAATGGCAGGAAATGAGTTTTACAAGGCAAAAAGGGACCCAGAAAAAGGGTATTCATTGTACGCCACAGTAAGAATCTTAGATATAACCCTGTAGTCAGGGGTGGTGGGGGGGTGGTGGGAGGCACTGAAGGGTCGCAGGCAGGGGAGAAATAGCGGAGTAGAAGCTGTATTTATGGGGATAAGCTGGAAGCACAAAAACCACTTGGGAGGTGTATTAGTCCATTTTCTGTTGCTTCTGACAAAATACCTGAAAACTGGGTAATTTATAAAGAAACAAAATTAATTTCTTACAGTTTTGAAGGCTGGGAAGTCCAGGTTCAGGGGGCATATATGGTGAGGGCCTTCATCTTGGTGAGTACTCACATAGCAGCACAGGGTATCACATGGCGAAAATGGCAAGAGCTCTCCCACGTGTTCCTTATAAAGCCACCAGTCCACACCCATGATAACTCATTACTCCATGAATAGATTAATGCATTCAGAAGGGCACAGTCCTCATGATCCAATCACCTCTCAAAAGCCCCACCTTTTGAATATCATAATCAGATTTCCCAGCCTCTTAACACTGTTACATTGGGAATCAAGTTTCCAACACATGAACTTTGGGGGACACATTTGACCCATAGCAGGAGGCTACTGTGGGATTTAATGAGAAACATTGTTTATGTCTAAATATGAAACAAAGTGTTTCCCCATCCCCCACATAATCCCTCAGAAAACATAGAGTTACCTTATATTTAAATTCTTATAAATTCTAATTAGGGGAGTTCTCTGTATCACTTTATTTAGAATGACAAACTGGCATTTGATGATATGGTTAATTATCTAAACTGGGACACGTTTCAGATGGTCCTATTGATAATTACACAGACACAAGATGTTAAACCAAGACTCTCCTCTCTGGCCAACTAGGCATATATGGTCACCCTACGTTTGGAGAAGGCACATTCACCTGAAATGCCTTGTTTCAATGCTGGTTTAGGGTGTTATGATTGATTCCTTTTTTTTTTAAAAGGAGGCAGAGTGAATTCATAGAACTGTAGTCATTTTTACTGGGATGATGACCTCACAATCCCAACTGTTGGTATTATAAACCAGCATCTGAAAGACTACTTTAAAATGAAGATATTAAGTGATTACATAGTGAGGATTACAATCTATACTTGGAAAAAAAATCCAGCTGCTCCATGAGTTCTTGTGACTTTAGGAAACATTTCCAGAGACAGAATCACTTCTGGACTCTAAAAATGCTATGCCTTAAACAACACAGAATTGACCATGATTTGCTCTAGAAAACCATATTAATTCTACAGGAAGTTCCAATGGTGACAAAGCCCCAATGTCAAAACTGCATTGAGGAGTTTGAATAAAACTGTTTCATGAAATGTAAGTGAGGATATTAATTTCTACATTAATATCTTATATTTATGAGTTATTTTAAGTATGTATGTGTAGCTAAATAAATAATTTAAACACAGATAGACTTTTGACTATCAATTAAATTAGTCACCCTCAAAAAATGGTTGAGTTTTGGGGGAAGGATCTTATAACTGAAAAAGAATAGGGGGCTCTACTCTAAACACCAGTTTCCCTTGTATTCTGGCACATGCAGTATTTTGAACGTAAACCTTGCAGGACTTGACAGGTAGGCAGGATGCTAGGTGAGGGAGAAGACGGCATCAGGTGGGTAGGTGGTGGTATTACTAACTGAACTAATCCATGACAGAGACATGGAGTTACAGGGGGCAGTGTGGGAAAAGGAATATTAAAAGTTCATTGCTGGCCATGTTGAGTTTAAAATCCCTGTGGGGGCACCCAGATGATTTTCGGATATAGAATGATAAGGAAATAGGAACGTTTATTTCCCTGGAGCCACAGAAGGAAGGCAGCAGCAGAAGACTGGAATAAGGGAGCTGAAGCATGGAGACTGTGAGTTGATAATTCAGAAGAGTTTATATGGCTATAAGTTTTACGTCTGAGGGAATTATCTAAGGCACCCAGAATGTGTGGTACTGTGGAATCAAGTGGCCTCAGAGTTTCTAATAGTACCAATCTAAAGGGACTCACTGAGGACATGAGCAAAGACTCCACATCCTGGTGTAGCCAGCACAGGCACCAGGTGCAGCCAGCACAGGAACCAGGTGGGCACGATGATCTATAGGCTGGAGCAGAGTGAGGCCTGTGGGGGTCAGAGGCCCTGTCTGTAAGGAATGAGGCCTGCTTTGGCACTAAAGTCTCTTGGCTCTCAAACCTGAGGTCTGAAGAAAGAAATGGATGGCACACACATGCACACACGTAGACACACACACATTTATAGAGAAAGCTTATCATTATAGACTGAATGTTTGTGTCCCCCAAAATTCATATGTTGAAGCCCTAACCCCCAATATGATGGTATTAGGAGGTGAGGCCCTTGGGAGGTGATTAGGCTTGGCTGAGGTCATGAAGGTGGAGACCCCATGATGGGATTAGAGCCTCTATAAGAAAAGGAAGAGACACCAGAGCCTCCTCTCTCCACCAGGTGAGGACACGGCAAGAAGTTAAAGGTGACTATCTGCAAGCCAGAAGGAGGGCCCTCACCAGGAACCAGATCTTGGACTTCCCAGCCTCCAGAACTATGAGACCCAGATTACCGTTCTTTAAGCCACCCAGTCTATTATAGTTTACGGCAGCCCGAGCAGAGTAAGATAATAATGCTTTGGAGGAACTGTTTGGCTATCGAGATTTTCATTCTGCCCTTTCCGTGTGTTGGTACATCTCAGTTACTGAAGAATGGGGCCAGGTGCTTGTGTTACTAGGAGTAAATGCTGGTCTGTGCCCCACAGTCACACGCCTCCACTCCACCAGCTGTGCGGGGAACAATGAGACCCACCGCCCACCCCTTTCCCACCACCCAGACTGGAGGGAAAGCCCACTTGTTGCCCTTAGTGACTGGTCAGAACCATAAAAGCACCAGGACCAGTTATAGAACTCGTTTTCCCTGTCACTGTCCCTGAGGTCACTGGCCCTCCAGACACACATAAGCATCTTCTCTTTCCACAAACATCTGTTCTGTTGGGTCTCCAAGTGGGAGGGTGGGCGCTTGGTGGCTGCCTGGCTCAGAAACTGCCCATTATGAGCAGCAGATCATCTTGCCTCCCATTAAGTATATGATTACAGCCAGATGCTGTGGTGATGGGCATACAACTCCCTATAATAACCGTAATTATGATCCTGGTGTTTCTTCAGCTCAACATACTCTGAACTTCTGAAGTCAAAAGAAATTTGGAAGAATTGTTTATTAGAGGCTGCAGTCAAATGGAGGAGGAGAACTTTTTTAAGAAGGGTAGAAATTCCTGCCTGACATCTTGGCTTCTGTACAGCCTGCACTGACATCCTGTGGCGTGGTTCTGGAGTCTGGAATGAACACAACTCTGGCTCCACATTCCTACTCTTATTTCTCTCCTTTCCTGCTCTTTGCTCTGCCCCCACCCCCACCTCTTCTGGTTCCTTCTCAGCTGCTTCTCTTGGCTGGGAGAAAAAAGCCTGCACCTGCTTGTCCACCAGCTCACATTCCCCCTGCTGCGGCGGCTTGCTGAGAGGGGCACCTCCCCTGCCCATTCGGGTGAAGTTCTTGGAATACCCAGAGAGAGGGGGTCTTTGGAAGCTAAAATTGGCTGCTTGCCGTGATGACTAAGAGCCACCTGGGCCTGCCATTCTTGAGGATCCATCTATTTGTGGAATGTGGAGCTGTATAGGGTATATTTGTGCACATGCTAAGTCTTTACTTACAGGAGCACATTTAAATCCAATCTTTAAAGAAATGTTAGTTTGCTGGCTTAACAAAGTTCCATAATAGAAATTTATTGTCTCACAGTTGCGGAGGTTAGAAGTCCAAGATCAAGATGTCGGCAGATCTCGTTTCTTCTGAAGCTGCGAGGGGAGGATCTGTTCCAGTCCTCTCTGCTTGGCTTGTAGAAGGCCCTCTTCTTTCTGTGTATCTTCACGTCATCGTCTCTCTATGCATGTGTCTTCTCTTTACATGGTGTTCTTTTTATAGGGACACCAGTCATATTGGATTAGGGGCCCACCCTATTCCAATATGACCTCATCTTAACAAATTACATCTGCAACAACCCTATTTCCAAACAAGGTCACATTCTGAGGTACTGCAGGTTAGGGTTTCAACATGGGAATTTTGGAGGGACTCAATTCAACCCATAACATGTGTATTGCAAGCCTACCATGTGCCAGGCACTGTGCTGAATTCTGGGATAAACTTGTGAACAAGAAAGGCAATTTCTTTTTTTTTTTTTTTTTTTTAAAGACAACCGGTAAGGGGATCTTAACTCTTGACTTGGTGTTGTCAGCACCCCACTCTCCCAAGTGAGCCACGGGCCGGCCCAAGAAAGGCAATTTCTACCTTCCCAGAGTTATTGGGGGCTAAAGAGAGTAAAGAGAAAAAACTACACAATCAATAAAGTGACCGATGCTATGACAGGGCCCTGGGAGGGACCATGGAGAACACAGGAGGAGCAAACCTGGAGTCCAGTGAGGCTGCCCCGAAGAAGTGAGGTTCCAGCGAAGTTTGAAGGATGATAGGAGTTTGCCAGGGAAAAGGTGGAATGGGGCAGATACATATTCTAGGTGGAGGCAACAAGAAGTGCAAAGGTCAGGGGGAGGGACTGTGGCATGGGAGGTGAACTGAAAGAAGTTCCGTGGGGTTGGAGTACTGCAGGTGCAAGTGCATCCTAGGTGTGAAGGAGAGGAGGAAATGGGGGACAGAGAGGGTGCTGGAAGGAAAATGACACAGGCTGCATAAGCCCGCTGAGGAGTCTGAACACAAACCTGAGGGTACTTGGGAGTCACTGAAGAATGTCATTTAGAAAATGATGTGATCAGATTTACGGTTTAGAAAAACCCCAGGGGCTATGGTCTGGAGAGGAGGGGACAAGGAAGGGAGACCACGTAGAGGGACATTTCGGTGATCCCGATGAGAAGTGGTCATGGCCTGAGCTAGGAGAAGGGCAGAGGTGGAGCCCACAGGACTCTGAGCCCACTCATCGCTCACAGGGCCATGGCCATTTCATCTGTCTGTGTGAAGGTCTGAGACCGATCTCTCCCACTGCTTCATTTTTCAAACACTCACATGGTATTTACCATGTGCCCGGCACTGAGAAACCCTAATTAGAAACCCTAATTTATTTATGTGTGAGAGACTAGGAAGTAGGAACTGTTATCAACCCATTCTACAGAGGGAGACAGGAAAACCTTGCCCAAGGTCACAGAGCTAATAGGTGGCAGCCCAGGATGTGACCCTGGCCATCTGTCTTCAAAGCTCATGCTTTTAACCATGTCCCTACACTGCCTCTTAGGAGCAGGCTGTCATTTTGTAGTCACACCCAGCAGAGTATCTGGCATGTAACAGGCCTTCAATAGATACTGTTGAATGAATGCTGATGATGATTGGGTATGTACAGAGAACATGGTGGAGGGATGGAGGTGGTGGGGTCAGGGGTCAAAGATGACTTCCAGAACTTTCAGCTTGAGGGTATTTGCTGAGCCGAGGACCACAAATGGGGAAGCTGTCACTGAGGACTAAGGAGGGAATGAACGTTCAAATCTACACCAGAGACCTCTACAAGGAGGCATGAACTGGAAAAACCTGATGGAGTACACCTCTTCCTATGACTCAGACATCTACATACAGCCTTGGCCACCCCTAAGTAGGTTCATGTCACCTGCTGCCCTGGTGAGAATAACATCAATCTGAAACTTCTTAGGATTTACCCCATAACAGCTGAATAACAGCTATTAGCTTCGGGCTCTAGGCCGTTTTATGAGATCTTAGTTCCAGGGCTTGAGGTTTGGCAAAAAGAGCATATTATTCACACACAAAACAACTGCATTAAAATAGCATTAAGCATCTGGCTTACACTAACAAAACCTAGGAAATTCAGAATTATGGTGAAAAGTCTGTCCTGAGTTCACCCCCAACACCGTGCTTGGTGCTGCTCCTCCTGCTAGGACATTAAGTATGGACAGAAAGGCCCCCACTGGGCAGAAAGAGCCATGCCAGGCAAATGCAAGGCTGGCCAGGTGAGGGGGGAAAAAAGAGAAAGACGGCTGGGAAGGGACATTCAGGCAAGGTCCACAGTCCCCTGATTGAGGCCTGCCCAGAGGCCACTCCCCTCTTCCTGGGGCCAGGCAAAACTTACCAGCATCGTGCTCTGGCTCTACTGGACTGGAGACTCCCTCCCAGAAGCTGATGAAGATAAGACACATACACCTCTGCCCTGTGGAGCAGAATCTTCATTCAATTGTCCATCCCTTGTAGGGCCGACCCGTGGCTCACTCGGGAGAGTGCGGTGCTGATAACACCAAGGCCACAGGTTCGGATCCCTATATAGGGAAGGCCGGTTGGCTCACTTGGAGAGTGTGGTGCTGACAATTGTCCATCCCTCTGCAGACCTTGGACACAGGGATAACTGACTATCAGGTACTTTGTTCCCCACGGGATTTCCTTTTTTTCTTTTTCTTTTTTTTTTAAAGGAATTAAGGAGAAAGAAGCTCAAAAATGGGTGAACAAAAGCGTTGACTGTGTTTTAACATGACAGCGTGGCTGGTTATAGCATTGAGGGACGACTCTGTTAAGGAAATTTGGGAATTTAAACAATTTTGATTTGGGAGTTCATTGAGAGTTGGAGAAAGAAGAAAGAAAAAGAAATTTTCTCCTCTTGGTCAGGAAAAAAAAAAAACCTTTCTCCATTTAAGATGAGGTGGAATCATGTATTCTAATTATTTATCATAAAATCAATAATTGGTTCTTTGGATGCATTTTGGAAAGAAATTTCTGTAACCCTAAAATTCACCAGGGCATTTTCAGTAAGAACTTCCCCCATCTTTTGAAAACAGTTAAGTGTAATCCAAGATCTCAAAAATGGACCACGTTCGTTATAAATATGGTGAATGTTATCCCCATCTAACCAACTTTAAGATGACAAAATGCGGTCCTTGGGGAAGCTTCCTTGGTCCAGCCTAAAAGTACCAGGGGTGGCAGAGAAGGTAGACACTGCTACATATACAAGAACCTCAAAGAGCTTTTGTAAAATAAAAATGAAATGTAATGTTAATCCCTCAAAGTTACTGGCCTCTTCCAAGAGCTTTCAAAATTTCTTTAAACTTTTCATCCTCCCAATCTCAGTGATTAAGAAATCTCTTCTCTCTGCCCCACAATTACAAGAATAATAACCAAAATGCATGAGTTCATTTAACCCTTCCAGTAATCCTATGAGGTAGCTACTCTTGTTATCCCCACTGATAACATAATGAAGGTATTTATCGTTATGATCTATAATGATGTTAGATTACTTGACCGAAGTCACACAGCCAATAGGTGGTGGAGCTGGAATTGGAACGCCATGTGTCTGCTTTCAGAGGTTGTTCTAACTGCATCTTGAGTTCCCACCACCACCACATGTGAGTGAAGCCGAGGCTTAGCCATTCATCTCGCTCCAGGCCTGGGTTCCCTGTTATTACCAGCTGGGAGATATCCAGAGCCTTCAGGCTCACGTCCCCTCCAGACGTCCACATCTTAGTGTGAGAAACTCTATTCTTTATTAACCAGCCAAGCGGCAGAAAAAGCAATTGTGCTCATTTCTAAATTTTTCAAAATGATTCTAAAACTCATGTCCTCTTGAAAGTAACTTGAAGGCCCATTTCACTTATTCCTCTTTTGAAACAAGAAAACTGAGAGGGTTTCGTGCTACCAGGTCAACAGCTGAGGTGTGGATAAAGCGCAGGAAGATTCAGGCTTTAGAAAATGACCTGGCAATCACTTCTCCAATGTGCTATAAAATGTTAATAATTCTGAGTTATCTGAATGAAAATGCATTAACATACAGAACAGCCAGAAGTCAAGAGAAAGTCATTTATGTGCCTCTCCTTGCCTGTCATTTAGCAAAGCAGGGACAACCTTGGCTCTGTCATGGAGTGCTGCTATTTAGATGTCACAGCCATGAATCTGTCATACTCCATCAGAGGCCACTGGTGATACCGCCCCTTCTTTTGTTTGGAAGAAAGAGACACATGAGAGATCGTTCAGATAAAATGACTGGGGGTGGGAGATGGAGAGGCAGTGTAAACATGGGCAATAGCAAGCTCAGAGAGACATGCAGGGCACAGTGACATCAGCAGAACCAGGCTTCTCAAAGCTGGTGACAGACTGCACCAGCAGATTTCCTGTGGAGCTCTAGATTATTCTGTTCTGACTGGGATATTCATTTAACAGTCGATGAGCACGGTAACCGTGACTTCCCTCTACGTTGACTTGAAATACACAAGTAGTTGACATGTTTCTTGGCAATACCTTTTGACAAAAGGATGTATTTCTCTTTACTTTTGTACTAGGATTCTTTAGCAGGGACTCTGGAATTAAAACATCCTCTTTGGAGGTGAAATTTAGAGACTTTTTCACACCCTGCCTGGCCCACAGCCTCCTCTCTGCACACACATAGTAACACCACCAGCCCCTGGTGACCGCTTGCTCAGCCTGGACAGCAGGTGCTGGCCTGTGACAGTATATTCCTGCAGGACTAAAGCAGGGAAACCCAGTGGAAGGTCTGAGCCAGTCTAGCTTCCTACCTCCCAGAAAATGTTTCTCCCTGATCATGCTCCTTGGTTTCTTTCCTTGCTTGTTTTCTACCTGAGCTGTGGGGACTCAGCCAGGAGAAATGGTAGAAGAAATAAATACCCGAGCCTCAGACGTGGGGGTGGTGGGAAATGAAAATGACGTAGAGGGTTTCACTGGCCTCCGCTCTTTCTCCTGCTTTCGGTAGCTCAACATCCCACAGGTGTGAACACGGCCAACTATGTCTCCCTGTTTTATCATGTAATTAAACAACACACCACACTGAGTCGGCTGTGAAACCTCAAGGTTCAGAAAATCAGGTAGAGGCTGTAGGGGAAGCGCCTGCTGTGCGAAGTCACTGGGTGCACTCTGCTGGCACCAGTGGGGGTGAGACAGTCACTTCATGTTCAGCTTCTCCTGGAAATTACAACACCCACACAAACATTTGGGTTCCATGGAAACAGTAGGAATGCGGTCTGATCTAGAAGCCTGGGACTGGGAACCGAGCAACCCAGTTGGCACAGCCCCACCACCCACCACTGACTTCCAGTGTTGTGAGTTTACACCTCAACACCACGATCTTGCCTTTGGGAACACCAAAGAGAGAGTCCATGTGGATCTTGTAAAAGCTCTCTATTTGTTTAGGGTGGTTTAGCTTTGTTCCTGCCTGAGGCAGGAGAAAGGATGAGATGACTAACCCTATTATTCTATAAATAATATTCATAGAATATTCATAGAATGATTCTGCTACTGTGCTGAAAGGCTTTGCAAGATCTTTCCTGGGGTGGGAGGTTGACAGAGAGGAACTCCAAAGTCCTTCAACCCTGGGATTCACAGTACTAAGTGACTTCATGAAGGACCATGGAATTGCACACTGTCATCGCTGGAGAGGGTGAGACCGTTCTGAATGGATACACTCTTATTGGGCATTTTAAAACTTAGGTAGTAGACAAGTAAGCCTGTGTTGCTTTTTTCAGGCAACAAATACCTTTCTGAAGATGACAGCAAGCTCATTTAATATAGGACCCTGGTGGTTTCTTATATCAGCTAATAGAGTGAAAAAAAAAAAAAAAAAGAAAGAAAGAAAATTGAAAAGGAAAAAAAGATCACCAAGCTTTACTCTCTAATACCTGAAAATATGATTATAAAGTATGCTTGCCTATCCCCTCCCTCCCCTCAACACACCAAAGGAAAAAGTAGCTTTTCTAGAAAAGGAAATCAGCCAATGCAAACTCACAAATTGGGACGCCACCCGACTGTAGGAGCATGGGAGGGATGCTGCGGAGTGGGAAGGGAGTCCGGGGGAGAGGCTTCCGGAAAGGGCTTCCTCAGGGGGGCGAGCTCTGAATCAGACTTCCGAAGAGACCAGCAAGGCACACCAGGCAGAGGGAAAGAGCCAGTTACAGCAGGATAAGGATGGAAGCAGGCACGTGGATGCAGAAAACTGCATGGGATAATAAAACTTTACTTTCATCTCTCCAAAAGCAAATATGTGAATGCCCAAGGAAGCACAGATTTGTGACTTAGTAGAAACAATTGTGCAGTAGAACTTTTTCGTAGTTTAGTTTTTTGTTGTTCTGACTCTCAAGACATAAAACTGGCTTTGCAGCCAGCACATGTGCAGCCACTGAGCCCACAGATGTGGACCCAGCTGCTTCTCTGTGCCAGGCACTCTTCTGAGAGCTGGCGTAGAGCTGTGAAAAATTCCAGCAATGTCTCTACTGCCATGGAGCTTGCACTCCTGCTTGGGAGACAAACAAACAGGGAGTGGATCAACAAAGATCAGTTCTGAGAGTGATAAGCAGTTCAAGAAAAACAAAATAATCATGTAATGAAATGATGGGGAGGGAATAATATTCGATAGGAGAGTTAGGAAAGACCTCTCTCTGGTTGTGACATGTGAAAAGAGATGTAGATGACAAGAAGCAGCCAACCTTGCAAACTGACACATGCATTCCAGGCAGAGGGAACAGAAAGTGCACAGGCCCTGAGGAAATGAGATTAGCACATGCTAGGAACAGAAGGGAGGCCAGGGTGGCTGAGAAGGAGCATGATTGGGAGGGAAAGGGATAGGAAAGGAGGTCAGAGGTGTAGGCAGGGCCCAGATCATAGGGGGCCTTGTAACTCATAATAAGGAATTGGACTTTATTATATGTAATAGGAAAGCAAGGTAGGAATTTAGTTTGAGTAGACTTGTAATTCAACATGTAAACACAGTATATGAATTAGACCCTAGCAGTTAATCCCAGAAGCTCTCAGAGCACCTGATATTAGTGAATGGATGAAACCAAATATATACCAGGGATCTATAAGGGGGACATATCTACACAGAAATCTTTGGAACTTACCAGAGACCTTAATATCTTCCGCACATATATTTTCCCAAATATATGTACTGTAACCATGAGTGTCCAAATAACATATGTATATTCCATCTCCTAAACATGTGTGTGGTCATGAATGATATCCAAATTTAGAATACAATGCATTCTACACATTACATACAGAGTTCTCAGTGGATTTTCTAAGACACCATGTCTGGCAAGCATGTTGCAAACACAGTCTGAAAGGGAGAGAAGGAAATTTCAGCTCTTGTACCAAACCAGCCCCCGTCCTCAGGAGGCCCTGGGACTCTCAGGAAGAACCAATCTGCCTGTCCCCACCACTGTGACAGATCAGAATCATGGGTATCAAGTCATCATTTCATGGCCAAGATTTTGTCTCTAGACCATAGCTCACTCATTTCTGACAATATGTTGAAAGGGAAATGTGCTCCCCCACCCCTCTCAACTTCCTTTTAAAGTTTATGAATTTTGCAGTTTTGTTAAAAACAAAAGCTGATCGAGATATTCAGAATAAGATATTCCTTCACACATGGGCATGCAGATGGCAAAGTCTAAAAGGGCAGAAAACTATTAAACATAAATCATCTTGTAACATACAGAACCAGATTTAACGTTTTTAGGACAAGAAAGGGGATTATAAAATTCAGGCAGCACAGCAAATACCAACCGGAGCCTAACTGGCCAGGAGTGTATCATAATTATTCCTATTCATCAATTCTGACAGATCCCAGGCCCCAGCAAAGAAACCACCCCATCCTCCATTATCCAGTGGATGTGGCTAAAAGGTTACTAAGCCAGAAAGGTGGCACTCATCTCTAATTTTGCCTGCCTTGTCTCATTAAATCAGGGTTGATGACAGAGGCCTGGGTAATTTGTTCTATTGCTCTCCTGACATCTGATCTCAGGATGGCACTGGGTCTAGTATTTACCGTTTGGCCATCGGCCATGAATCCTGTATTTCAAAGGACTTTAAATGGAAACACACAGACACACAACTTATTTTCTGTTTAAAATTTTTCAACTTACAATTAAGGATCCAGAGTGAATGGGTAATTTTTTGAGGTAGCAACAGAACCAGGACAGGAAGCGACATTTCCTTCTACCAAATTCACCCAATCCCAAGCCACCCAACGTGGCTCTGTTATACAGTCCCCGATCCCTAAGACGCAGCAACAGTTCTAATGCTCAGCCTCTTGGCATTAAGGCAGTATAAGGAACTGTGATCAGAGTATAACATGAGCTCCAAATCCAAAATACCATATTGCTTTTACCATATTTTTATTCATCCTCTTCCTTCAAATTATGGTGATTGCTAATATATCTTCTATCCAAAACCCTCATATACACAAAGCAAAACTGAAACCAGAACGTAAGCAAGAAAAGCACCTATAATGCAAAAATTGCTCTCTGTGGTCCACAGTAAAGATTGTGGCAAGTCCCCTCTGGTCTTTGCTGATATTTCCAACTCCTGTTTAATAATCTTTACAAGCTTTTTTGTAAGGGTTTCAAGCTCCCAGAAGACTGGGAGCCTCGAGGAAATAAAGAGAAGTTCTTATGGTCCAGGAGCCACAGGCCAGACCCACAGAGCACCGAGAAGGCACTGCAGACAACCAGGAAGGAAACAACAGAAAAAGCAGGCACAGTTTCAAAAGGAGGGTTTCCAGGTGGGCTTACAACCTGCTCAGGGCCTGGAACAAACACTCCCAACAGCTCAGTGCAGCAATAGAGGTTTTAAAAACTATCTCTGATTTAAGTATCCAGAAAAGATCTTATTTTGTTCATTGTGCTTTGAAGAAACAGAGATGGGGGATACATTTTAGCAAGACTGTCAAGGCTATTAATTAACATGGTAATAATTGTTAAAATTGCATTGTTTCAAGGGTGTAAACACTCAATGAACAAGCAAGACTCCTCAGCTGTGTAAAACCCCCAGAGGTTTCACAGGGGTCAGGTACTTCTGATGCTCAATTCTCTTTAGCCTCCCCAACAGCCCAGTGTGCTAGCTCCCCAATTTTTATGCTAAGGAATGTCAATAGTTTTGGAAAACACCTTAGCTTCAATTACACCTCAATGCAAATTTCAAATGACCTAGACCTGCTTACTGCAAACCTGGCTCTACCTACAACACAGAAACCAGACCCCTTCTATACACACCACTCGCAACCTCCTCCCCTTGAAGAGTGATTTGTTCGGTACACGGATTTTTTTTTTTTTTAACAATGTCCTAGACTATGCTAGTTAGACTAAGCCATGTCACAGCTGTTTCGCTAAAGTAGGCATTACTTTTATACTCTCTTTATCACTCTCCTCTTTGTAAATGAATACATTTTTAAGGTTTCTCCTCACAAAAAGTAACTTGGAATCCAAAAAATATTATTTTTAAAAAGGGAAAGACTTTCCTGAGGAAAAAGTTGCTCCGCCTCACTAAAATTACAAAATAGGAAAAAACAGTCCAATACAATCCTGAGGATACTGGGGTGTTCTTTTGAAGCTATTTACAAATAGGGCTGTTGCTCAAACTCTGAAGTCTGGGTCACAAATGTTAAGTACATAGGAGAAGCTACCTCGTGCAAGAGAAGGAGCCTCTGTCTTGGCACACTGGGAAGGTCTGTAGCAGGGTCGTGAACACCATTAGTAACTTAGCCAGTGCTAATGTCATAAACACAGCCTTCAAACAAAACTAGCTGCCCAGGGTGGCAATCTGTAAAATACCAGAATAAATCAGAAAAAAAAAAAAATGGCACCAATTAATGGCACCACATTCAACCCTTAACCTAAGTGGCCAAATGGAAACTGGCCTTTTTTCCTATTGGAGTAAACCCAGTAAAATGAAAATTAAAAAGCAAAAAAAAAAAAAAATACTCAGCAGAACTTGCCTTTCTTTATCAAGTAGTTGTTTCTTTTCCCCGTCCCCTAGAGTGGACATACAAATATCCACAGCCTACATCAGACCACTCCACCAATCCTGCCACCAGTAGTTTAGCTAAAATGGTAGTCATAGTCAGCTGGAATTCTGAAACCAAGTAACGCACAGTTTGGTGCTGTTTACTGGAAATGGGTGAATTATTCCATGATCTACATGTTGACCCCTTTTGTATGCCTCCCCAGATAGTTGTGTCCTTGGGTAGGCTGCAAAATAACATTGAAGAAAGTACAAGAACCAAGATGCCTGAGAAACTGTTTCCTGGAACAAAAGTCAAAGAAAAGGGGTTTTTGAACAGTACTGTGAAACTTTAGCAATCTGAGTACGTGTTTTCTCTGTGGTGACTGTGCGTGACTAGCACAAGCCAGTTACAGGTGAGTGTCCTAAAAAAAGGTAAAAGGAAAGACCATTTCAAATAAGTTACAATGTTGTATTTCCGAAATTAAACTTCCAGTTTATGGTACAGGAAGAAGGGATTTTACTTCCCTCTCTTAAAACTCACAGTAGAAAACTCCAACTTAAGTCAAACAAAGAAATGACCATGCCCTAAACAAAACTACCAATCACATATGCCCAACTCTAAAGCCCAGACTAAGGTGAGGAAGGAGGCTGAGGGCTACATTACTGCACAGGCTAAGTGCTAATTTTCCATAGGTCCTGAAAGACAAATCCAGCATCCTTTGCAGGGCCCCTAGGTAAGGTTGCAAAAGCATGACTGATCCGGAAGGTGAATGGAGGAGGCTGGAATCCAGTCTGAGCTCTGCTCTCCAAGCAAAGCTAAGTCCTTTCCCCAAATAGCACAAAGACACCATCTGCTCACCAAGTGCTGGCCAGAAGGGTTGCTTTCACTCAAAGGTGAAGCCTTCTTGTAATTCACACAAGGCCCATGTGGGCTAGTGACAGCCCTGGGTCTTCAGTTAGAGAGGAGGTCCAGGAGCCGGGCAAGCTATGGAAGAAGAGGACATCTATGTAAAAGTCCAGTTCCACACCCACGGAATGGCATAGAGTCAGCTTGCACTTGAGGCCTCTCACCAATGCTGCTAATTCTTTTCCTTGAAGATACATCTCCCATTTATTTCGGGGCCCCCAGAATGAGGGCAGCTCTCACAAAAGTCTCTTAAATTAAAAACCTGGTTATAGGTACTTCCCTCTCTCTAATTAAGTAAGCGAGAGTAAAAGGAACATAAGTGAAAGCAGGTGAAGGACATGTCTCACAAGACTCACCTTCTAAGGAAACAAACTTCAGCCAGTAAAATTTCTAAAAAAAAAAAAAATTTAAAGAATCACCAGAAAACAAATAAAAGAGAAAAATCTGTAAACTAGCAAATATGCACATTTCACATTCTAATCAACCCTGTTGTTTGGGCATTTAAAGATGTTCAACAATATTCACTCCCATAAAAATATATGAGAGTTTTTCCACATCCATGCTGACTTTGGACATTACCGTTACCTAGCAAGGGCTCGCTGCCCAATGTGCACAGAAGCCAATACCATGGCACTGGTTTTTGTGAAAAGAAAAGGCTTTGTTGCAAGGTTGGCTGGCAAGAAGACAACAATGCTTTCAAATCTGTCTCCCCAAACCACAGGTTAAGCAGGTTTATAAAGGATCAATAAGGACCCGGACTGGAGATTGGCTGGCTCCTGTTCAGACCATATGACTAGACAAAGAGTGATTGGCTGGGCCTGAGTCAGGCCATATAATTCAGGTTAGGGCTGATTGGCTGGTGGATCAAGAGCTGATTGGCTGAGCCTGAATCAGGCCATATGATGTAGGCAAGGGCTGATTGGTTGGGCCAGAATCCAGTTCTTTGGTAGAGGCTTTGCAGGTTTATGTGGTACCTGAGGTCATCTGAAGGGCAAGGTCCTTCTCTCTGCACATGCTCAGCTTACACCCTGCAAGATGTAAAACAACTTGAGAGAGGGAAATAAAGCCAGTTTCAGCTAGTTTTAGATGTTTTCATTACCAATCTTAAATTTGGAGTAATCTGTTGGATGAAAAAAAATGGCTTCTCTTACTTTTAACTAGCATTTCCCTAATGATTAGTGAGGTCAAACATGTTTGCTCATAACACATATTTTCTGGTCACTTGTATTTGGACACATCAAGAAGCATCCTCTTTTGCTGGGAAGAATCTTTAAAAGAAACATGAATGGCATTCTCATCTGGGGAGAAGCAGATTCAGTCCTTTTGAGGTCAGACTTTGCTGGTATTTTAGTAGTGTAGAGTAAGCTCAGTCATTAGGGACAAACTTACTTTTGGAAAAATCTAGAGGGCCAAACTGTGTTATGAGGTTTTCTAAATTTGGGGTCAGCCAAAGGCACAGAAAAAAGAAGAAAACAATCAGAGAAGTCAGAGAAAACCAACTCAGGGTCAGATAAGGCAGTGTTCTAAACTGCATGACTGGGATAATCTACCAAACTTGAAAGGTAATTATTGGTGAGTCAGGCTTTGAATCTTTGAAAGTCCATGATTAAGCTACAAATAACCAAAGATTCTTGAGCACCTACTATGACTTAGCCACTGTCCTGGGCGTTGAGTAAATCAGAGGCACCATAATTCAGCATGAGCTCTGGGTCAGGCAGAGGTGAGAAAAATCCTGACTCACTAATGACTCAGTGAAAATTGAGGATAAAAATGCCCAGTTCATAAAGATCTATGATAATTAAATGAAATGAGGTATTTAAAGTATTTTTGCTTTGGATAAAGTAGGTGCTCTATAGATATGAGTTCCTTCCCCCTTTCCTCCAGTTCCCTCCAACAGTTCATTTGCCATTATCAGTCATCGTTAACCTAACAATGTTCATGACCTGGAACACAGAGCTGGGGACCTTGGCTGCTCCGGACAACAGGACAGGATGAGATGGTGTAGGGGGATGAGAAAAGAGAGAGGATACCACAAACTGCGTTAACTTCACGGTGGGACAAACCAGGGGGTACTGTATACCTGCTTATGTGCATGTGCTGGGCTGGATTCTGTACAAACACTAGACTAAAAACAAAGCCCCTGAATGCACGTTAGGAAAAGAAAAACGTGACATGTATCACGACTTGGGAGGGGTGCAAAGGGGCTTCAGATCCTGCTTTCTTTGGGGGCCTCAGAGGGTGGAGGAAGAAGTAAAATGTATTTGTGTGTGGCGAGTAAGAATAGTGGGGCCCCATGTGGCAGGGAGCGGGGTGGGAGGTGGGGGCCACAGCTGACAGCCAGGTTACAAGTTCTAACTCTTCACTCAAAACTGAGCTGTTTTCTCACTATAAAAATCAAATCTGACACCATCCCCAATTTTTTTTTATCATTAGCATTTTATTTCCTCAAATATTTTCACTGTACAGTCACAGTGCCTTAGAAAGTACACGGCCAGTATATTCTCATGGCCAGGTATGCTCAAGGCTATTTAAGAAGAGGAAGGAAACCTTTGCCATCTCCACAAAGGTTGAAATTGAAACAGAGTAAGGCTAGGCTTGTGAACCAAACCCAGTCAATTTTCCCTGCAGAGGAAACTTTGTTACTTTTCCACTCCTTAGTCATGAGACCCCCAGGGCAAATGATTACCCCATGGGCTGCCCTGACAAAATAGACTTGAGATAAGTGAGGAAACAGATATTTACTGAGTTGCAAAACCCCTTCCCAAGGCTTGTTTACCTTAATTGTAAAAGTTAAAATTAACCTTAAGACCCCTTTAGGAATTCCCACCTGGCACAAAGCTTCAAGGTAACTGCTACAATGACCCTCCTGTGGTAACAATGATGAACACCAGTGCCATCTTGGACCTACTGAGCATGCACCCAAGGTGCAATGGACTACCTCCAGTGACACTGGCCTGTACCTCTTAACTCCTTTCCTATAAAAGACCCTGAACAGCTCCCCTTGGGGGGCTAGCTTTACTGTCACTACCCTGCTTGTGCATAAGTCTATCTCCTCTTTTAATAAAGCACTGCTTGCTTTACTGCTGGGTACATTCTTCATTTCTATGACTTTGGAATTCAAGATCCTAATTTAATCACTGGTGAAAATTGGAAAGCTTTGGACACCAGAGAAGACTCTAGCTGCAAGAGGCAAGTGGCCACTGGGACTATTTTGCTCCCATGTCTGTGCTGCTGGTAAGTCTCTCCTGGAGTGCCCAGCCTAAATTCTGACAAGGCAATGCTTTATTCTCTTTACTCTCCTCCCGCCCCCCTCCGCCTTTTCTTCCTCTTTAAAGTGACTGCCGAATAACTACGGCTTAAACTCCTCTCAACCTGTGAGAAGCTGCTTCCTGTGGCCTGCAGCGGCATGCCCTGACAGGTGACCAACAGAGGTGGGAAGGACAGTCCTGCACCGTGAAGACCTTGCTTGAGTAGGTTCCTCCTGACAGGAGATGCATGAGAGTGGTGGGAATTCAGTCCCACGCCGCACAGTGACTGGATGTCCGAAAGCCACTAAAATGCTCTTTACCTTTCTCTGATTTTCTGAGCCCTCTTCTGCTGTTCTGCATAGGTGCACCCTGGAGGGTTCCCGGCTATGCTCTGTTTCTCTGACTGAAATCTAGTTGGTACTTTCTTCTTTGTGCTGCTAGCAGTGGGGAGAACTGCTTTTATCAATTACTGTCAGCAGAATAGGTTGGCCCTGCCGATTGGGACAGGAAGGACCAACAAGACCCCCCTGCTCCTCTTTTCTCTTTGTTTGCTTAGTTAGACATTTAGTTGAGTACCAGTAATCTGAATAAATCTTCCAATCCTTGCAGCAAGTTTTGGACTTTCAAGTCATTTGTTTAGTGCGAGAGGGCATGCCGAGCCTGGTCTGTTGGTAACAAAATAGCTCCAAATGTGAGAATTTGCATCAGCTCTCACTGCTATGCAAATGAGAGAGTGGCTCGTAGGGTGGCATTGTTTATTTTGGTAAATGCGTGGGTGGGGGAGGGAAAGGGGCTGTTTAAAATGCATTTAAAACTTTTAGTTTCAAATTACTGAACTTTCCAAGAAGGAACTTAGATTTTCCAGGAATTAAATAAAGCAAACCTTACTTTAGAAATACGTAAGGCATAAATGCACTTCAAGAAAACTCTTTAAAGTCATATTGTTAGCTATTTGAAGAGAGGGGTTGAGAATTTTTTCTTCCAAGTGTATAATATAAATTCACTTCCCCTGAGGACTCAGAACTTGTGGGCTCTCACAGCAATGTACTGATCCTTCACCAACATTGTGTAAGGCTGTGATTCCCCTGCCCGCTCTGGGCCTGGCCACTACTTCTGACCTTCTAATCGTGATGCCCTACCCAACCACGACTTCCAGGATATGGTATTTATCTGGGGTTTGGTTCCTACCTCTGTGATTTTCTCACTGCATCTGGGCTACTGATGCTTAGTCCTCAGTCTTCTTCCAGGGCCCAGGTTTCTGCCAGGAACTCCCATTGGCTGAATTATTCATTGTTAATGCAAATGTACCTCCTGGCCCCTGAATTGCTTCCTCGATCTGCTGTCATATAACTGAATCACATTAGCTATCAAGGACAACTTGTTATTAATGTTAGTGTAAGGTAAATACTGGACATAGACTTATTTCCCCCTTCCTCACACATACCAGAGTTCCCCCTCCCCACTGGGAAACTACTACCCCTGGCCAAGGTAGTTTACCCAAGGAAAGGCACATATCCTTTAAGACAAATGAAAGACAGTAGGAAGCAGGAGCCCTGAGTAAATGAATTAGCAGGTAAATGGAGTTAGAACACTAATGTGTCATACTCTGGAGCCAGGAGGGTAACAAGTAAGTTAACTTTTCTACTCAGCCAGATCTCCTGCGAGCTCTGAGTTGGGTGAGGGGCACATAAGCATGCAAATGATTTACACCTCTACTGTGGTCTGTTCACTATATAACTGTTGCTATGTGGTGCAGATTTCTAGCTGACCAGCCACCATCAGCACCTCCTGTAAGTCTAATAAACTGATGTCTCTACCTACTGCAATATTGGGTAAGTTTCTCTGGAATAGGCAAACATTACACGAGTGCCCTTTCAGATTTGGGGTTCCTGCAATACAGTTAGTATGGAAAAGTAAACATGCAAGAATAACCAGGAAATCAATTTAAAAGAGCTATAAAGGGAAACTATCTCTGCTACACACTAAAACCTACTATAAAGCATCTATATGAAAAACAGTCTGGTACTGACTACATGAATAGAGAAACAGACCAGTGGGGTGGGTAGAACAAAAAGTCCCAAAAGAGACCCAAATACATATGGAAATTTAGTGAATGGCAAAAGAGTCATCTTACACTGCTGGGGCAAAGATGGGGAAAACTGAATAGCCATTGTAAAAAGATAAAATCTGTATCTCACATCATACAGGAGAATAAACTTCAAATGGATCAATAATCTGAACATAAACATTTAAACTACAAATAAAAGAAGAAAACATGGGCGAATTTCTCTTTAACTTGTTATAGGGACTTAAAATCCAGAAAAAATAAAATATTGATAAATGTGGCTACATAAAATCATAAAAACACTTTCATGGAAAAAACACCATATACAAAGTCAAAAGACAAGTGATACGCTGAGAAAAATATTGGTAACTTACAGCACAGACAAGGTGCTAATATCCTCAATATTTAAAGAATTCTTAAAGAGGGAGAAATGACCAAAATCAACAGAAAAATAGGAAAAAGGTATGAACAGACAATTCATTTAAAAATATATATCGCATTTAGAGATATGAGGAGATATCCAAATAACTCATATTAAAGAAATGCAATTTAAAAGTATAGCATTTCTTACCTATCAGATAAGCAAAATTGAAAAGTTTGACAGCCCACTCTGTTGACAAGGCTTGAACAAAACAGGTACTCTCTTGCATTGCTGGTGGGAAAACAGATTGGCACAACCCTTTTGGAGCTGAATTTGGCAATGACTAACAAAACGATTTATGCACTTACCTTTCAACTGAGCAATACCACTTCTGGGAATACACCCTCAAGATATATCTCCAAAAATATAAAAATACATATGCATAGGTTATTCATTGCAGGATTGGCTAGAAACAGCTTAAATACTCACAGTAGGTTAATAAACCATATTACATGCAGTCAAGGGAGTATTATGCAGCTGTACTTGGAGAAAATTATGTTAAGTGAAATAAGCCTTGGGCCAGCCCTTGGCTCACTCGGGAGAGTGCGGTGCTGATAACACCAAGGCCCCGGGTTCGGATCCCATATATGGATGGCTGGTTCGCTCACTGGGTGAGCGTGGTGCTGACCACACCAAGTCAAGGGTTAAGATCCCCTTACCGGTCATCTTTAAAAAAGAAATAAGCCAGACACAGAAAGAGAAATACCATGTGTCCTCACTCATAAGTGGGAGCTAAAAAAATAAATAAACAAAAGAAGAAAGAAAAATACAACAACGACAATAATACATTGAACTTTCAAAAGGAGAGAACAGACTCAGGTTACCACAGATGAGAAAGAGGGAGCGGGAGGGGAGTAAGAGAAGAATTAGTAAGGGGCCACGAAAAACGATTACATTGTATAATGTTGAATATACTAATTATCCTGATCTGCATATCACACATTGCACACAAGTATTGATATTCAACTCTGTACCCTATGTTTCAATTAAATAAATAAATAAATAAAAGGAGAAGTAGTGAGGAATTAGCTCACTCTCTTGCTATACCCTCTGCCATGTGACACCCTGAGTCACTGAATAGAGTCACCAACAAGAACATGGCCCTCACTAGATGTGTCCCCTGGACTTTGGACTTCCCAGTGTCTGAAACTGTAAGCAATAAATATTGTTTATTACAAAATTACCCAGTTCCAGGTATTTTGTTATAAGCAATAGAAATGAACTAATACAGGCCTCTCCCTAAGGATGAGATTCAGACCTCATTGAGAAGGGTGTGGTAGATGGAGATGCTCAATGAATGCTAAAAATTAATGAGTTCTCTGGACCAGAGCTGTTCCATAGTCACCAGGGAAGTGAGAAATATCCCCTTTGGGGTACAGACAGGCCAAAGTTAGCTGGGGTGGCTGAGGAGCTCTGCATCAGAGTGTGGGAGAACCCTAGGCAGTTCTGGGCAGTGAGTCCATGAAGGACACCTCAAGCTCATCCCCCCAAACCATTCTGCCCTCTTAGAGCTCTTTCATCCTCTACAAGCTGTGAATTTTCCAAATCTTTTTTGCTCTGCTTCCCTTTTAATTATAAATTCTGTCTTTATATCATCTCTTTTCTCTTCTATTTTACTGTAAGAAGTTAAAAATAGCCATGCAGCAGCCTGAATGCTTTGCTTCTTGGATATTTTTTCCACCATATATCTAGTTCATAACTCAAGTTCTGCCTTCCATAAAGCCTTCAGGCATGGACACAGATCAGCCAAATTCTTCACTAATTTATTACAATAATGGTCTTTGCTTTGCTCCGGTTTCCAATACCTTGTTCTTCAGTTCCCTGCTAGACCTCATCCAAATGGCCTTTACTTCCCACACTTCTGTCAACATTTGGGTTGTGACCACTTAAATAATCTCTCAGAAGTTCCAGACTTTCTCCAGTTTACTCTTCTTTCAAGCCCTCACCAGAACCATCCTCAACACTCCCTTACAGAAATACAGGCTTTTTGTAGCCTGCTCCTCCAAATTCTTTCAGCCTTTGACCATTACCCGTTTCCAAAGCAGCTTCCATATTTTTCAGGTATTTGTTATATCAGCAGCCCTTGGTACCAATTTTCTGT